>NC_064627.1:465159893-465462480 GCF_023864275.1 Schistocerca cancellata | reverse complement strand
ATTCCGCATTCATTTATGGTGTAGATTTGTGAAAACTGCTGGCTGCAGCTCTTAAATGTTACACTCCTAAAAATGGAAGACTTTTTCAAGATTTCTTTTTCGTTCCTTCCATTAAAAATGTCTATCCCGTCCTCTAATCTATCACCTTCTAGACAAAAATTCAGTATCTCGAAGATTTAAGACTTCACCTCAGCATGTGTGCAGCGCTGGCATCTGTAAATCCAGCGGATGTAAGTAATGGCTGAGTTTAGATTCATGCGCAAACTCCTGATAACGAAAGGCTCCCTCAGTTTTTTGACTTCTTTGTGTATACTTGCCTACACAATGGTGATATTCCCATCGTCGTGTAGAAATGATACGGAAAAATCCACCCAACGACGGATGTCATTGAAGCGTGGCACAACAAAGTAAATAATAGTATTGCAGACCACACTCAAAAAGAAAAAAAAACTACTTAGTGGAAGGTTTGAAGAAGGAAAAGGAGCTCATAATCTGCATCTGCATTAAGTGGAAATGAATCTTGAAGGAAAGAAGAGGAAGAAGAAGAAGTACTTGAAGACGGGCGACTGGATAGAGAGAGCAGTAAAAAATTATGAAGTGTGTGGCGACTGAATGTCCTGCTTTAAAGCTATTGCCCCCATTCGGACACTGGACTAAAACTTGTTCACAAGAACTCTATTAAAAAGTTGTGAAAGCTACCGAGTCTTCGCAGATTACTTGGTTAAAATTATTAATTATACTGAAGAAACATTATCAGCTTTAATTTTATCAATAAATAAAATGTAATTCAGTTCTAGCATAAAAACGATGAAAAATATGTAGAAGAACTGTGAATTATTCGTCGTTGATACCGGTGGCTTCCCAGAGTAAGTAAAGAGTTTAAAAAATAAAGATGATATAATACTTACAAAAAAGAGTTTCTTTACTGTTTACCTTAAATATAATCTATAATTGAAGTGATCTATCCTTTAACCATCTTTTATAGTTTTCGTATTTTTCGATGTTCATAATAATTTTTATATGGCTGCGTACAGTTTGTGTGTCTCTGTTTAATTTTTATTGCACTTACTTGTTTCTTTCGGATACTTTTCTGAAATTATCTACCATATTAGATAAGTCGAAAGAATCATTACCACCACGAAATTGACACCGAAAAAGACATGGTGGTGTTTAACAGGAAAAAGGTAAAGTGTTCAAATAAAAGTCCTGTTTTCCACTACATAAACAAGTAGAAAGCATTGTTTCGCCTCAGAATTTGCCTGAAATAACGGTTCACGTATCCATGCATGTCTTCGTCTATACATTTGTAAGAAAACAGTAACCTTCTCCCTTAGACAGAATTTTTTCAACAATAGTTTAACACAACACTCTAAGGTAGCATAAGACTATGCAGTAATAATCACACAGGCTGATTTAGCTACCCCTACCGATGTCATTTTATGCAGCCTGCAATGTTATTTCTGTTCTTCAAAAACCACACGCGAAGTTTCATATTCTCACGCTCGCAAAGCGAAAACTAACAGTTTTTCATTAAAAAAATGAACAGGACCTTTTTGTAGAAAATGTACCGTAGTTAAAATTTGTTCTAGGACACGTTTCAGCTGGTGGCCGCAGTTTTCGACTTATTCAAGAAACTTTACTAAAGTGACCACACACTCAACCCCCCACCGATCAAAATCTCTTACAGTATGTTGTTGATGGTACTCCCTCCTACGAATGTACAAAAATTAGGGACTATACGAATTATTACAAATTATTTCCTGCATCCGATCTTTCTGGCTTTCATTGACTAACCTTATTATGACATCAGCTTAGTCGATCACTTCGAAATTATAAAATTGACGTTTTTGTAAATTTTACCTAACGATTTTGTGAGTTTTTAATAGCATAAAATAGACAATGACATGGTTGTATTCGTCATGCACTCTCACTACGAAACAACTATGCTTGTAAAAGTTAAGTTTGGATCGAATTGTCAACGTAATTAGTTTTAGTGTAAATCTTACAAAAGTCGTTTCTCTTTCATTACCCGGGAACGTTCAAATTAATAGCGATAAAGAAATAGCCGACTATGCTGATAGCCGATAAATAGAGACAAAAACGGTCGAATATCGGGAATAGTTCGCCTAGTCGGATATTTTCGTACATTGTTAGGAGGGAGTGCCGTTGCCCTCGCAGATTGGTACAGCGGCTTCCGCTAAATTAAATGCTGAAAATGTGTAAATTATTTACGGGACGAATGGCTGGCAATTTTACAAATTATTTTAAAAACATATTTGCTCAAACTCTATATATTAAAACAAAAATGTATTAATTTTCCACACCTTTTTACAACAACTCGCCTAATTTCGGATCTCAAGCTTCATGAACAAAAGACTCACGGCCAGCATATACATTTGCTTAACATGCAAGTGTTACTCGTAACGAAACCCAAAGATAACAGAGAAATTATTAAAATGCTTTTTACTATTTATACATGTACTGAATTTTCCTTTTTATCTGAGGCACAGATCATAATCACTAATTCATTTAACAAGAATACGATTGTCAAAGATAATAATATGTCATGGATTCAAAGTTAAAAAGTGCATAAAACGTCAAATAATTATCAATGTTCTACATACACACATAATATATTCGTGAAATGTTTACACAGTCTTGCTTTATTGGTTCACTTGGTCATGCGTATTTGTGTTTAAATTATTTCTGTTTCGCCGTGCGCGTGGCACTATATCGATACATGTTAACTGGTCTTACACTCACGGAAAAAAATCTGTCACACGCTTTTTATGACGATTGGCCAGGAGACGCTACATGTATCAGATGCTGCGCTCACTGGGGGCTTGAAGTAACGTGACAGGGAGGCGGGAGGGAAGGGTCAGTAGCGCTCTTCGACAACAGTCGAGGCAACCGTGCCAGAAACATTCTACCCGAGAGAGGAATCGAGCAAACCCCACGAAGGAAATAGTTGCAGCATCATAGATGTCATACAGTCACGTGACGGACATGATACAGAACTTGGGGTGGACGTCATTAAAACGTAGGCGTGGTTGGTAATGTTGTTCAGATGGTTTCAGTTAAATGTCCGTGAAGTATATTTCGGTTTGTATAGGCAATAAATAGTATATAGCTTAGGGCATAACCTACAGTTACTGTAATTAGTAATAATACAACTATAGTATGGTCATGCAGCGGGATATTCTCAAGAAATTTCGATCACTAGTTTTCTCCTATGAAGATGAAAATACTTTGTTGACGCCGACCTACATAGGAAGAAACGATCATCATAATAAAATAAGGGAAATCAGAGCTCGCACGGAAAGAGATACGTGTTCATTTTTTCTGCACGCTGTTGGAGAGTGGAATAATACACAATTATTGTGAAGGTGGTTCGATGAACCATATTACAGGCTCTTAAGTGTGACTTACAGAGTATCAATGCAGATGTAGATCCGCTCACAATGGTTCTGTGGAACAAAAAGTATATCGAATGTACTGGTTACCAATATTTGAGTTAAAAATACATCGCTATGCACTTTTATCAGCTTCATAGGAAATATATGGAGATCAAAATTATCTAGTTAACATCTTGTTTCTTCCACTTTGCTGTAAGAGCTAATAAATATCGTATTGGTGAGAGTAAAGCCAGTAATTCTGTATCATTATCACTGTTACCTACATCTAACTGAATTTATGCTTGTTGTACATGTGAAAGTGTGTGAGATGATTACCAGGCAGCAGCCTCCAGTAAGTGTGACGGCTGTGCTGCAGGTGGACCCGCAGTGGGAGTTCCCGCGCTCTCGCCTGCTGCTGGAGAAGACGCTGGGGGAGGGAGAGTTCGGCCGCGTGCTGCGCGCCAGGGCCATCGACATCGCCGGCGTCACGGGTGAGACAAAGATGCGGCAGCTCACAGATTGATCAAACAACGTTTGCAGCTCCTGTATACCTTAGACCAGGGAAGGCCGTTCCCGGGCAAGGGTGCGAAAGCGCCCAGCCTCGCTTCACGTTGTCTCCACCGCCACGTCACGCTCTCTGACCGCGAGGAGGAGGCAGAGGGGAAAACTGCGAACGCGCCACATTTAAACGGCAGACCACTTGCACTGCATACTACTTCGTTTTATATTTCACATTTCTCAACCACATAGGTCACAAACAAAACAAATTGTCAGTATTATTTAATTATTTTTGGCGCGCTGAAGACATAATATAATTTTTACCTGGTACAGATCGTTGGTACACAAAAAAACGCAGTCTATTTCACTGATTTTTGCACTCATGTTGCCACAAAATTTTGATTTATTTAGTTTCATAGTCGAGAAATGGTATTTCACACAAATATTTCGATCGAAATATTGTAGCACTTTTGCAGCTTCGTTATGGAGATAGGAAACTCTGCCTGAGGAAAGCAATGTAGACGTTCTGGACAGTTTTAAGGTAAAAAGATTTGTCATTAAGACGAGAATTACCTCGCAGGTCAGTCAGTTACATCAGCACATGCATAGTGACGCTTTCAACTGCAACGGCAAACGGTCTCGGAAACAGTTGGGAAACTGGTGTAAGGTTGACAGTGTGCTCAAAATCTTTATGAAATTTTTCTTGTAATCCTTTCAAGACCACAACGAATTCTCCAGACTTCGCGTGTTCGTTAACGCCAGTGAAATTAGCAAACAAGACTGTCTTTGTCAGAATGTGTCCCTTCTAAAACGCGATTTTCTTTTTAAGTGTGTCCACATCAAATTAGAAAGAAGTTACCTTGCGATGTCTTACTATGCGCGGTCAAGCCCACTTAAAATGCGAAATCTGCACTCCATTCTGGATTTCCTAGTTTTCGTTCCTGGACTCCTTTTTCCTTCATAAATTCAACAATAGCGAGTTTTAAGTCGAAAAATCGTTCCAGACATGCCCCTTGACGTTACAGCAATATGCGGAATCTCCATACTCTTCGTTCAGTTCCACTGTAAACTGTTGCAACTGACAATGCAATAATGCATACCGCTTCAGAAATTTCACTATTCGTACCATCAATTTCTTCACGTCCTTCATGACTACAAATTGAGCACAAAGTGCTTTGTAATGTACAGAATCCTATCTGTCGATTATTGTAAGTTTTTGCTCTTTCATTGTCAATTAAATCTTTACATTCTTTCTGTTTGATACTGCAACGTCATTTCATAGCAAATACGCAGTGCCCGCCGCTTATGCGACCTGAGAACTCTCATCTCCTTCCTCTGCCATTCCCATTCATCTCTAATGATTACCTGCGGCCCACAAACACTGCACGCATGAGGCTGGCCCTGCCTTAGAACGTGTGTGGGCTTAGGCTCAAGGCAATCAGAAAATGAAAGACAAAGCCTCACGAAACTAAACAGAAACCTGGAGAGGAATTCCGTCATGTGCAAGACACTGTTTTTATAGTTTTGTTTCACCTAGACATGTTTCAGCAATTTATGTAGTATCTACAGGGTTTTTTTTTCACAATTATTGTTACATGTTAACCTCACATATAGGTTATACGTCTAAAAAATATTGACATTTGAAAACGAAGCGATTTTAAGTGCTAAGTATGTTAAAGTAGTTTCCACAGCAGTAGAACGTTGAGACATATGTCACGGAGTTTAGGCATTACATGTTGTCCATGTACGATATGTTTAAAGATTTTGGTTTTGTATTAATTTGGAAATAATGTCGATATATATATATATATACTCCTGGAAATTGAAATAAGAACACCGTGAATTCATTGTCCCAGGAAGGGGAAACTTTATTGACACATTCCTGGGGTCAGATACATCACATGATCACACTGACAGAACCACAGGCACATAGACACAGGCAACAGAGCATGCACAATGTCGGCACTAGTACAGTGTATATCCACCTTTCGCAGCAATGCAGGCTGCTATTCTCCCGTGGAGACGATCGTAGAGATGCTGGATGTAGTCCTGTGGAACGGCTTGCCATGCCATTTCCACCTGGCGCCTCAGTTGGACCAGCGTTCGTGCTGGACGTGCAGACTGCGTGAGACGACGCTTCATCCAGTCCCAAACATGCTCAATGGGGGACAGATCCGGAGAACTTGCTGGCCAGAGTAGTTGACTTACACCTTCTAGAGCACGTTGGGTGGCACAGGATACATGCGGGCGTGCATTGTCCTGTTGGAACAGCAAGTTCCCTTGCCGGTCTAGGAATGGTAGAACGATGGGTTCGATGACGGTTTGGATGTACCGTGCACTATTCAGTGTCCCCTCGACGATCACCAGTGGTGTACGGCCAGTGTAGGAGATCGCTCCCCACACCATGATGCCGGGTGTTGGCCCTGTGTGCCTCGGTCGTATGCAGTCCTGATTGTGGCGCTCACCTGCACGGCGCCAAACACGCATACGGCCATCATTGGCACCAAGGCAAAAGCGACTCTCATCGCTGAAGACGACACGTCTCCATTCGTCCCTCCATTCACGCCTGTCGCGACACCACTGGAGGCGGGCTGCACCATGTTGGGGCGTGAGCGGAAGACGGCCTAACGGTGTGCGGGACCGTAGCCCAGCTTCATGGAGACGGTTGCGAATGGTCCTCGCCGATACCCCAGGAGCAACAGTGTCCCTAATTTGCTGGGAAGTGGCGGTGCGGTCCCCTACGGCACTGCGTAGGATCCTACGGTCTTGGCGTGCATCCGTGCGTCGCTGCGGTCCGGTCCCAGTCGACAGGCACGTGCACCTTCCGCCGACCACTGGCGACAACATCGATGTACTGTGGAGACCTCACGCCCCACGTGTTGAGCAATTCGGCGGTACATCGACCCGGCCTCCCGCATGCCCACCATACGCCTTCGCTCAAAGTCCGTCAACTGCACATACGGTTCACGTCCACGCTGTCGCGGCATGCTACCAGTGTTAAAGACTGCGATGGAGCTCCGTATGCCACGGCAAACTGGCTGACACTGACGGCGGCGGTGCACAAATGCTGCGCAGCTAGCGCCATTCGACGGCCAACACCGCGGTTCCTGGTGTGTCCGCTGTGCCGTGCGTGTGATCATTGCTTGTACAGCCCTCTCGCAGTGTCCGGAGCAAGTATGGTGGGTCTGACACACCGGTGTCAATGTGTTCTTTTTTCCATTTCCAGGAGTGTATATATATATATATATATATATATATATATATATATATATATATATATATATGTTTACATACCTCACATAATGTGTATCATGCAGTCTGCGGCTTGGCATCTACAAACAACGAAACGCAATTTGTTTTCTGTTTATTGTGCATTTCCGACTGGGAATCGCTATATATCGCGTTATTTAGTGTGTTAGTTGCGGTTTTTGATGTTGTTGTCTTTTTTCTTTGCTTGTGTCCCGTTAACAAGCTTCTGCTGCTGTCGTTACACGCACATTTTATGTGGTTTGTCAGCCAAGCACAGAGTTTCTGCCACCATTTCACGTTTTGTTGTGTCTATGTGGTGTTCATTTGTTTCGTGTCGTGTTTGTTTGGGGAGTGTAAGGCGCGAATTGAAAGTGTTGTTGACGTTAGCGCGCGCGCTCCGAGTCTCCTCCAGCAAACAGCGCGTAGTGCTGCTGCAATCTCCTCGGGTACGTAATTTTCAGGCAGCGGTGATCTGCAAGTGTTGGTGATCACGGACGACCGCTACGAGACAGATCTTCAGAGTGTTTCAACTATACCCTCGAGACGTCGCAAATGAACACAGCAGTGAAAATCGAAAATGATTTATTTGCAGTATTAGCTACACCTGGCAACTACTTCTCTAAATATTAGACGTTTGTCGTAGCGTGCTACCAACTTTCCAATATCCTCATCGTAGAGGGCAGACGCCTATTTCTCTAAGCTGGTCTGCACATTGTTGTCTATGTCAAAATGCTGTCCTCGTAACTAGTGTTCATGTGAGCAAAGGACTAAAAATGTGAGCGAGCCATGTCCGTGCTGCGTGTTGGGTTATCAATCACTTCCCACCGAAAACGTTGGAGGTGCGTCTTTGTTGCAGCTGTTGTGTACGGCCGAACATTGTCAAGAACAATGATGACAACATTCCTCTTCGCTTCTTCTAAAGAGTCGCGCTGTATTAGGCTGCAGCGATGGTCTAGCGACGTTCTATGAATCTCACCAGCAAAAAACTCCTTTTCAGTCCCAGAACACACTGGCCATACAATTTCTGATGAAAAAGGTTCGCTTGCATTTCTTTATTTACTTGGGAATTGCGAATGTACCCACTGTCTGAATTGCTCTTTTGTTTTTCCATTTTCGAAATGGACCTATGTCTCGTTCCCTGTGATAATTCTGTTCAAAAAATCTGCTCCTTCATCATTGGTAGCGCTGGAGAACCGTTAAGGCGGCGTCCACTCGCTTTGTTTTATGATTGTCGCTCACCAGCTTGGTAACCCATCTGGCACAGAGTTTTCGGTACTGAAATCTCTCACTTACGATAGTATAGAGAGCTGACCTTGAAATTTTGGAAAACGAATCATCAACACAAAAATTCTGAATCGACGTTTTTTTCGAATCGCCTGATCCTCTCGCCGAATAAGGTGGCCCATTCCTGACCGAATGCAACGTGAATGTCTTGTACGTCATGCTTCCAGGTTCCTGTACTATTGCCGCACTTTGCTGTCATTCATGAAAGTTTCACCGTCCACATTACTCATTCATCTACGATTTTCAGTTGCATTGCACCCCTCAGCATAAAGCAATCAAATTGCAACACTCACTTCACACTTGGCAGGAGGCGCTATTCTTCTAGACATGTTTACGTGCTCAGAACGGACAAGTGCCACGTGACGTGATGGACGGGCGTACTAGAGACACTACGCAAATCGCAAAACATCGGATTTTCAAAATGGTTCAAATGGCTCTGAGCACTATTGGACTCAAAATCTGAAGTCATCAGTCCTCTAGAACTTAGAACTACTTAAACCTAACTAACCTAAGGACATCACACACATCCATGCCCGAGGCAGGTTTCGAACCTTCGACCAGAGCGGTCGCGCGGTTACAGACTGAAGCGCCTAGAACCGCACGGCCACACCAACCGGCATCAGATTTTCACCGTGGTTCTGTGTTTGCCACCGATCGGACTTCAAAAAGCGCTCATATAATTCCTATGCAATAAGGAAATGTTCTCATGTCACGATGAATATTTAAATCACCTTTCATTCAAATTACATTGTGATAAAAGTGTGCATGATATAAAAATCTACAGTCAGATGTGGAGTGTGCCCAAAAAATTATGAGATTAAGCTATTGCTAACGAAAAGTAGTAAATTTTTTTAGGGTGGCGTCTAACTGTCCAACGATATAGAATGCTGTTTGCTTACTCACTTAGTCCCTTGAGTCGGAGGGGAGAATGGAGGGGGAAGTAGAGTTAAATGTCCCGTCGACAACGAGATCATTAGAGATGGAGCACATTCTCGGATTACGGAAGGAAGGAGTAGTCCTTTTAAAAGGAATTGTCCCTCTCTTTTGCTTTATAAGAATTAGGGAAACCACGGGAAACCTTAGTCTGGCTGGCCGAACGGGGTTTTGAACCGTCGTTTTCCCGAATGCAAGTCCAGTCTGCTAACTACTGCACCACCTCGCTCGGTGCTTGGTCTCCTGACCCCAAAAACCGCAGTCGGTTTTTGGCCTTTTCAAATAGCCTCCTCCCTGTACTTGGCCTCTTCTTCCCTCGCTCCAACTACACTCCTGGAAATTGAAATAAGAACACCGTGAATTCATTGTCCCAGGAAGGAGAAACTTTATTGACACATTCCTGGGGTCAGATACATCACATGATCACACTGACAGAACCACAGGCACATAGACACAGGCAACAGAGCATGCACAATGTCGGCACTAGTACAGTGTATATCCACCTTTCGCAGCAATGCAGGCTGCTATTCTCCCATGGAGACGATCGTAGAGATGCTGGATGTAGTCCTGTGGAACGGCTTGCCATGCCATTTCCACCTGGCGCCTCAGTTGGCCAGCGTTCGTGCTGGACGTGCAGACCGCGTGAGACGACGCTTCATCCAGTCCCAAACATGCTCAATGGGGGACAGATCCGGAGATCTTGCTGACCAGGGTAGTTGACTTACACCTTCTAGAGCACGTTGGGTGGCACGGGATACAGGCGGACGTGCATTGTCCTGTTGGAACAGCAAGTTCCCTTGCCGGTCTAGGAATGGTAGAACGATGGGTTCGATGACGGTTTGGATGTACCGTGCACTATTCAGTGTCCCCTCGACGATCACCAGTGGTGAACGGCCAGTGTAGGAGATTGCTCCCCACACCATGATGCCGGGTGTTGGCCCTGTGTGCCTCGGTCGTATGCAGTCCTGATTGTGGCGCTCACCTGCACGGCGCCAAACACGCATACGACCATCATTGGCACCAAGGCAGAAGCGACTCTCATCGCGGAAGACGACACGTCTCCATTCGTCCCTGCATTCACGCCTGTCGCGACACCACTGGAGGCGGGCTGCACGATGTTGGGGCGTGAGCGGAAGACGGCCTAACGGTGTGCGGGACCGTAGCCCAGCTTCATGGAGACGGTTGCGAATGGTCCTCGCCGATACCCCAGGAGCAACAGTGTCCCTAATTTGCTGGGAAGTGGCGGTGCGCTCCCCTACGGCACTGCGTAGGATCCTACGGTCTTGGGGTGCATCCGTGCGTCGCTGCGGTCCGGTCCCAGGTCGACGGGCACGTGCACCTTCCGCCGACCACTGGCGACAACATCGATGTACTGTGGAGACCTCACGCCCCACGTGTTGAGCAATTCGGCGGTACGTCCACCCGGTCTCCCGCATGCCCACTATACGCCCTCGCTCAAAGTCCGTCAACTGCACATACGGTTCACGTCCACGCTGTCGCGGCATGCTACCAGTGTTAAAGACTGCGATGGAGCTCCGTATGCCACGGCAAACTGGCTGACACTGACGGCGGCGGTGCACAAATGCTGCGCAGCTAGCGCCATTCGACGGCCAACACCGCGGTTCCTGGTGTGTCCGCTGTGCCGTGCGTGTGATCATTGCTTGTACAGCCCTCTCGCAGTGTCCGGAGCAAGTATGGTGGGTCTGACACACCGGTGTCAATGTGTTCTTTTTTCCATTTCCAGGAGTGTATATGAAGATCCTTGAGTATCTAGTCTCTCCATCTTTCTTCTCTGCCACTTCTCCCAATCTTGATCCTTTCTTCTCCTATGGCCACGGACGTCTCCTTGTCGTGGCTTCCGCAATAGTATCAGGCTCATTGTATATCTCCCTGAGCGCTTTGTTCTTCCTCATTCGCCATTCTCCACGTTTATAGGCTACTCGAAATATTTTTCACAGGATTTTGTTTTCAAAATCCTTTCTCTTTCTCTTTGTACTCTTATCTGTTCTTCATAGTTCTGTCCGATAAAGTAACACACACATCAAAAAAAGTTTTGCATCACCACAGTTCCCAGAACTCCTGAAGATAGACGTTGACTGTGGATATTGTGTCACAGACACAGTCCCTTTGAGTGTTCAGAGATATCACTAAACCCTCCCAATGATGTAAACAACCATGCATGAACAGCGCCTATTAGACGGAGGGGTCCGACAGCTGATCAGTTCCAGTCATTCTACCAGGAAGGAGGTACACGGCACGTGTTGTCTGTAGTTCAATCATGTCTAGACGGTCGATGCCGCGGCTCGATCGTGTCCGCATTGTTACTTTGTGCCAGGAAGGGCTCTCAACAAATGAAGTGTCCAGGCGCCTCGGAGTGAACCAAAGAGATGTTCGGAAAAGGAGGAAATACAGAGAGATAGGAACTGTCGATGACATGTCTCGCTCAGCCCGCCCAAGGGCTATTACTGCAGTGGATGACCGCTACTTACGAATTATGGCTTGGAGGAACTCTGACAGCAACGCCACCATGTTGATAATGGTTTTCGTGCAGACACAGGACGTCGTGTTACGACTCAAACTGTGCGCAATAGGCTGCATGATGCGCAACTTCACTCCCGACGTCCATGGCGAGGTCCATTTTTGGACCTTTTTGGACCATGGATCCAACAACATGCCGAATGGACCGCTCAGGATTGGTATCATGTTCTCTTCACCGATGGGTGTCGCATATGTCTTCAACCAGACTATGGTCGGAGACGTGTTTGGAGACAACCCAGTTAAGCTGAGCGCCTTAGACACACTGTCCAGCGAGTGCAGCAAGGTGGAGGTTCCCTGTTGTTTTGGTGTGGCACTATGTGGGGCCGACGAACGCCGCTGGTGGTCATGGAAGGCGCCGTAACGGCTGTAAGTTGTGTGAATGTGATCCTCCGACCGGTGGTGCAAACATATCGGCAGCATATTGGCGAGGCATTCACCTTCATGGACGACAATTCGCGCCCCAATCGTGCACATCTTGTGAATGACTTCCTTCAGGATAACGACATCGCTTGACTAGAGTGGCCAGCATGTTCTCAAAGACATGAAGCCTATCGAACATGCCTGGGATAGATTGAAAAGGGCTGTTTATGGACGACCTGTCCCATCAACAACAGTGAGAGATCTACGTCGAATCGCCGTTGAGAAGTGGGACAATCTGGACCAACAGTGCCTTAATTAACTTGTGGATAGTATGCCACGGCGAATACAGGCATGCATCAATGCAAGGGGACGTGCTACTGGATATTAGAGGTAGCGGTGTGTGCAGCGTTCTGGACCATCACCTCTGGAGGTCTCGCTGAATGGTGGTACAACATACAATGTGTGGTTTTCATGAGCAATAAAAGGGCGGAAACAATGTTTATGTTGATCTCTGTTCCAATCTTCTGTACAGGTTCCGGAACTCTCGGAACCAAGGTGATGCAAAATTTTTTTGACGTGTGTACTTGTTTCATTAGAGTTTTATATATCCTTATTTCGGTTCCTCTAGAAAATTTTTTAAATGTCAGTAAATTTTTGAGTGAGTATAACACTCTCTACGGCGCTTTGTTCCTCGCTTCTATTTCTTGGCGCTCATAATTTCTTTTGTTTGCTAGCATGGCCAGATATTTAAGCTCACCTATTTCTTCAAACATATAGTTCAATCTGCAGCGCTTCCTGCATTTTTGTTTTATAGTTTATTTCCACCCTCCTGAATTCTGTTTACCTCTAATCCATGGTCCTTTGATTTTTTAGCTAGCTTTCTTGCTAGTGTATTCAGGATACCAGATTTTCAGCGATTTGTAATACATCATCTGCAAAGCCGAGAAACTTATTTTTATTCCTAAACTAATTGACTCATCTGCCTTTCTTGTTGCACCTAGTGCCTACTGTATTATAATGTTGAATAAGAGGGACAACATACCATCTCCTTGGCTTACTCCTGTTTTTATATGAGAAACCTTGCAGTATTCTTCATCCATTTCCACTATCTTTTTCGAGCCTTCCAGTGTAACGTTTACAACGTTTTTAATCTTAGTTGCTTTTCAAAAGTTTAGCATTTTCTCTCACAGCATTTTTCTGTATACTATCGTAGGCTTCCTTGAAATCAACAAAGAATACTGCCAATGCTTTGTTGATTTCCAACTATTTTGATACGGCTTGTTTCAGTACAAATATCTGACCAGTGGTGTATCTATTCTTCACAAATCCCGCGCGTATTTCATCCATTACTTCTGTCAAAAATGTTTCCAGTTTTTTCTGGAGAGTCTTGGAACATGATTTGTTGGCTGCTCTAAGTAATGAGATGGTTTTATAAGTACAACATTCTTGTTTTTCGCCCTTTTAATGGAGCCGTACCATTATCGCTTCTGTGCATCCAGTCTAAAGTCTGAAATTCTTTCTTCGACCCAAATGTTGGTCACGAGTTCGTGTATATGTTTCCAAACTGTATCTCCTCCCTTGTTAAGTAGATTAGTTGCTGTTACATCTCACCCTAGAGCTTTGTTGTTGTTTAGTATTTACAGTGCTTTTATTGTCTCTCTGATTGTCGACAATACAACTAAAGAATCTACGTTCTGATATTTATGCTGTCCCTCCATTTCTGTACTTTCATCTTAAATATTTAGAAGCTCCTCAAAATATTCCTTCCAAATTCCCGTACCCTTTGTTCTTTCCAAATCTGTATTTCTGTAACATACACTACTGGCCATTAAAATTGCTACGCCTCAAAGACGACGTGCTACAGACGCGAAATTTAACCGACCGGAAGAAGATGCTATGATATGCAAATGATTAGCTTTTCAGAGCATTCACATAAGGTTGCCGCCGGTGGCGACACCTACAACGTGCTGACACGCGGAAAGTTTCCAACCGATTTCTCATACACAAACAGCAGTTGACCGGCGTTGCCTGGTGAAACGCTGTTGTAATGCCTCGTGCAAGGAGAAGAAATGCGTACCATCACGTTTCCTACTTTGATAAAGGTCGGATTGTAGCCTATCGCGATTGCGGTTTATCGTATCGCGACATTGCAGCTCGCGTTGGCCGAGATCCAATGACTGTTCAGGAGAATATGGTATCGGTGGGTTCAGGAGGGTAATACGGAACGCCGTGCTGGATCCCAGCGGCCTCGTATCACTAGCAGTCGAGATGACAGGCATCTTATCCGCATGGCTGTAACGGATCGCGCAAACACGTCTCGATCCCGGAATCAACAGATGGGCACATTTTCAGGACAACAACCATCTGCACGAACAGTTCGACGACGTTTCCAGCAGCGCGGAGACCATGGCTGCGATTACCCTTGACGCTGCATCACAGATAGGAGCGCCTGCGATGGTGTACTCAACGACGAACCTGGGTGCACGAATGGCAAAACGTCATTTTTTCGGATGAATCCGGGTTCTGTTTACAGCATCATGATGGTCGCATCCGTGTTTGGTGACATCGCGGTGAACGCGCATTGGAAGCGTGTATTCGTTATCGCCATACTGGCGTATCACCCGGCGTGATGGTAGGGGTGCCATTGGTTACACGTCTCGGTCACCACTTGTTCTCATTTTCCAGATCTCTCACCAATTGAAAACGTCTGGTCAATGGTGGGCGAGCAACTGGCTCGTCACAATACGCCAGTCACTACTCTTGATGAACTGTGGTATCGTGTTGAAGCTGCATGGGCAGCTGTACCTGTACACACCATCCAAGCTCTGTTTGACTCAATGCCCAGGCGTATGAAGGCCATTATTACGGCCAGAGGTGATTGTTCTAGGTACTGATTTCTCAGGATCTATGCACCCAAATTGGGTGAAAATGTAATTACATGTCAATTATAGTATAATATATTTGTCCAATGAATACACGTTCATCGTCTGCATTTCTTCTTGGTGTAGCAATTTTAATGGCCAGTAGTGTATATATCGGTTTCTGAAGAACGCAACTGATTTGTAGAAATCTCTTGGATTCCATGTAGTTTTACCCTCTCCTGCTCTTTTAATTAGTCCACATGTTCTCTCTTTTTTTCTTCTGAGGACATATTTGGCTTGTCTATTATCATTTTTATTTGCTTCTTTGTTTGGAATCTTCCCGTTGTTTGAGTTTCAGTAATTTAGAAACAAGTGATTGATGTCGGCCTGGCAGGTGCGACGACGGTGGCGGTGAAGACGCTGAAGGAGGGCGCGGGCGCCAGCGAGCAGCAGGCGCTGCTGTCGGAGTACGAGCTGCTGAAGGCGGTGTCGCACCCGCACGTGGTGCGCCTGCTGGGCGCCTGCACCTCGCCCGCCGGCCCGCTCTACCTCATCATCGAGTTCGCCGAGCACGGCTCCCTCAGGTACGCGCCGGCTGCGCAGCGCTGTTCCTCCGCTCGCTCAATCGGCGGGGCTACGGCCGACTCAGGGGCCGTCCTGGCTCTCGTAAAAGCTGATTGCGGGGCCTCGTCCAATTTCCTCACGGACGCCGCCAGCGTCACACCGGACGAGGGCTAGGGAGGGCAGAAATCCGTGACGTCAGTGTTGTGCAGAGGCACCGAAGAAGGTGTTTCAGAACGGTCGTGCGAATGTCCAACATTATGTGACAAAAAAACTTTTCCAATACTTAGCTATCCGGCTCCAAAGTAGACTGATGTTGCTAAACATTTCACTGACTTGTTCCTTCCATAAAGCCACAATCAACCCACATTTCCTACATTTATCCCCATCCCAGCGTAAATGAGCTAACATTGTCTCTCTGTTGATCAATAGTCCCAAAACATTTTCTCTCCTTCTCTGCTTGCTATTCTTTCCACAGATTAGTAATAACAAGCTTCATTTGTAATTAGGCCCATCGACTCTAATCAACTTCTTGACAATCGAAATGTTTCGGATTTTGTTTCAGTTATTCCTAAGCGTTTGGATAAGAATTGTGGGATATGACAACTGAAAACTGCTGGCACAACGTACGAATATGATTTTGTCAACGGCTTTCTAAAAAAGACGGCGGATGATTAGAGATCGCTGCAGGACACCCTCTTGCCTCGAGGTAGGAAACTGCTCCTAAACATAGAAACATCGGTAGTGCAGAATGTTGGTGCGAAAACTATTTCACTAACGGCGAAGGAATGTGTATACATATGACGTGCTGTGATCAAAATAATCTCGTGACAATCCCATATTTTTAGAAACTTCCGTAGGTTATCTGTCACAGTTCAGATATGCAAGTATTGATTGATTCCGTTACGCTTTGAGGAAGAGGTTGACGAATTATGTTCCCGACTCGAAATGTTAGAACCTTGAACACTATGAGAAAAAATTTTAAAGTATGAAGAGAGATGGACAAACCAGCAGTAGAGACTAATGACACAAAGGAGAAAAGACCAAATAGGAAAGTGTGTAACAATATCAGAGAATACAAGCAGTACAGTATCTACACTGATGAGTCAAAACATTATGACCACCGCCCACCGCGAGGTTGAATGCCTCCTGGTATTGTTGCAGGCACATGACGACGGAAGATGGGCACTGATAGCCAAGATACGAGCCGCAAATGCGGAAATCCACTGATATAAGCGATTTTGACAAAAGATACATTTTGTGGCTCTGCGACTGGAAATGAGAAATTCTGAAACGGTGAAGTTTGTCGGCTGTCTGCGTACTACTGTCGTGAACACCTATCGAAAGTGGTTGAAGGATGGTGGAATAACGTGTAGGCCGTATGGTACTGGACGTGCACGTCTCATCACAAAATATAGAGGTCGCAGGATGGCACACTGTGTAAGCCAGAATACGCAGCGATATGTGGCAGGTCTGACATCAGAGTACAATGCTGGTACAGGCGCAGGTGTTTCAGAGCACACCATTCAAACGCCGTTATTGAACATAGATCTACACGTCACAGAATCCCTACGTGTTGTGTGCTGGCCCAACGACATCGTCAGTTACCAGTGTAGTGAGCACTGCATCGCTGAGTTTTCACCGTGGAGTAAGAAACGAAATGCATTTCTTGTTACACCAAGTGGATGCCTGGGTCCTTAAACGCCGTCATCCAAGCGAGTGGCTGCTTGAAACGTGCATCGTGCCACAGATGTAGGCTAGTGAGAGCAGAATTATACAATGGGATACATTGAGTTTGGCTTCTGTGGGATCTATGTTAGTACTCGAAGACACCATGACAGCAATGAAGTACGTGAACGTGATTACGGAACATTTGCATCCCTTCATAGTTGAAGTCTTCTCTGATGGTGATGATATCATTCAGCAGAATAACACTCCGACACAAGGTCAGAATCGTGCTGCATTGGTTTGAGGAGCATGGTCGTGAACTCATTGATGTCTTAACGAGCAAATGTCCCTGACATGTGCCCACTGTAACACACATCAGGCGCCAGCTACGTGTCCACAAACCACCGCTCCATAATTTGCGGGAATTTAGAGACATATGAGTGAACATCCGGTGCCACATACTTCTGGAAACCTACCGAGGCCTAATAGAACCTGTGTCAAGCAGAATCGCTGCCGTACTATGTTTGAAAAATGGAGCAACACGCTATTAAAGAGGTGGCCATAATGTTTTGGCTCGTCGGTGTATATCCTTCTCTCAGTGCTGAAACGAAACCAACAGCAGCTATCATTACACAAGTTACATCCCACACCACGAGATGATAATGAAGTAACAGCGAAAACATACAGGATGAACCAGAATTCCACCGACAAAATTTCAGAGATGACACCATGAAACTAAACAACAAAAAAGCCTAGTAAACGTGGGTTCTAAAATGTATAAGAGCTATGAGCATTTGTTCATGTTCGCTACTGTCAGACGCATTTCTTCTACTGATAGAACTTTGCTTTCTATATTTTGAGAGGCGGTAGTATGGACCAAAAATAAGAAAAGCATGTCGAATAAACATGGACTCTAAAGTGCATACCTGAAGAGCAATGAGCACCTGTTAATGTTCGCTACTGTGAAACACATCTCTTCCACTAAACAAATATCTACCCTTCAGGTATGCATTTTAGAGCCCACATTTACGGGACACATTTCCTTGTTTTGGCCCTTACTACCTCCTTCCAAGAACTCAGAGTAGTTGTTTTCATAGTATCGGATTTGAACAAGTGCTCATAGGTCTTAAGGTTCGCTTTTTGGTGACCGTGTTTACTACACTTTTTTTCTTATTTTGGTCTACATTACCACCTCGATGGAGTCCTGATTCACTCTGTATATAACTTACAATCTTGTTATATGAGTGTGTTGGAAAAGGGAAAAAGAGATGAGTCGGTAAGAATTAGTTAGCCTTAAGCGATCGCCACGAAGCAATAGGTTATAATATATCAGCGGTTGTCAAGAATATCATTACTAAAGGACATTAAGGAATGAAATACTAGACTTCAAAACATACCTCCTTGCTGATGGGAATTCGGATGATGACATACTAGTGACGAACAAGGTGAAGGTGCAAATTTCTCCTCGGGAACAACGTCTTTGCAGAAGGGCATTATGCTGTGCATTGTAACCCCTTGATTGCACACCAAACAGGTGCAGTTTTGCTCCAGGAATCACAGAAAATAGTACAGAATCTTTGATTTGTAATGCTTTCATTGGGGTTACGATGAATCCACTAAGTTGCATTTCTGTGACAGTGAGCCTTTAGAGACACGAATAAAGTTCTGTCTAATGGCTGTAATACAAGTGTACTGTGTGGCTGCAATCAAAAAGTTCTACCCCATATTCCCGAAAATACTCTACAACATCCAAGCTGGGTTGGCTACCATGATTGTCAAAAATAAAAGCTGTAATATTACCCACTGTTTTGTATTTCGTAAAGTGCGAAGCAGGATCAGAAACAGTTCTTCCGTAATGTACCCCGATTCACTCATCTCTGTAATGGAACCAGCAGGCAACTTTACCATGCAGAGTGCTGAAAGGGAAGTTGTGTAATTGTGATGCAACTCGAAGGTTCCAATGTCCGTTCGTAACACTCTTTATTGCTTCATGCGATAGAGAGAGAGACTCTATTTATTGTAGATGTATCTTTTCTGGTCGTTTTTGAGGCGTCTAAGAGAAAAAAAATATCATTTTCTTTAAAAATTCAAGAGAGAGAATTTTCTTGAATGTACACAAATTACTTGTAGTAATTGTGTATAATATGCTTACAGTAACCAGTCCTGACGGTCTAAATTAAAGAACTGCATCGATCGAAGCTGTTCTACGTTATCGAAATTGTACTTTTTCCCTTATCTAAAATGTGCTGTTGGCGAGAGTGAAATAACGAGTAAATAGTACTGAACTGTGCCAAGAGATGACAGCATATGTCACACAGTCTTACTCTGGAAACTCTCTAAACAGGCGGGAACGGAAGACAAGTTTCTAACCTCACTAATATAGAATTTACAAGCACATTGAAACTAGTCAGTTCATAAGGGCGCATAAAACTTCACTTACAATTTATACGTCTATAGCACAAATTGATGTGTTCAGGAAAAGACAGGAGGAGCTGCAGAAACATTCCGCACTGCAACGCCACACAAAGGCAAGTGCTACCATCACTACGGAAATGACAATTGACGCGAAACCTCATGTTAATCGGAATTATACCTGTATCGAAATTGTACCACCCTAGCACAAAAACTGATGAAGAATTCTCTTACTTAGGGAAAAAAGGAAGGAAAACGCGACTAGTCGGACCCCACTCCACGTATCCAGTCTACTAATGTCCAGTTTCCTTGTAGCTTGCCCAATTGAAAAGACATCCAGTTTTATATGCTTCTGTGAGCAATGACTTTGTTTGGGGTACACAACTCCAAACGTACGTCGCATGCATTCCCTTCGCAATGTTCACCTGGAGACTGGTTGAGAACTGCTTTCATCAACAACAAATTCTGTCAGGTTAGCAACAGATTGTCAATGACGGTGCGTGACACAGAGACATGCGCCTGCTGCCACCGTCTGTGAGGATCTTCTTACGCTCACTGTGCTTACGCCGAGTTACAGGGATGCGGCTGTGCGCCATTCCCTGCACCCGTGCTCCTTGATAAACCATATAACAGGATAACCTGATTTGAGATGCGGTCATGGCCGTAGCAAAGAAGAAATGGAAAGCAAATTGACGTTAATATAACATCACACTTGCGGCCATTAATGGTTAATTAATAATGTAATAAATATAATATAATAATTTAGTGTCGCATACATGGAAGAAGCCTGGAGACACTGACAGGCAGGTTTCAGATAGATTATATAATGGTAAGAAAGAGATTTAGGAACCAGGTTTTAAATTGTAAGACATTTCCAGGGGCAGATGTGGACTCTGAGCACAATCTATTGGTTATGAACTGTAGATTAAAACTGAAGAAACTACAGAAAGGTGGGGATTTAAGGAGATGGGACCTGGATAAACTGAAAGAACCAAAGAGAACCACTTGTATGAATATCAAGAGTTCAGATGGAAACCCAGTTCTAAGAAAAGAAGGGAAAGCAGAAAGGTGGAAGGAGTATATAGAGGGTCTATACAAGGGCGATGTACTTGAGGGCAATGTTATGGAAATGGAAGAGGATGTAGATGAAGATGAAATGGGAGATATGATATTGCGTGAAGAGTTTGACAGAGCACTGAAAGATCTGAGTCGAAACAAGGCCCCCGGAGTAGACAACATTTCATTAAAACTACTGACAGCCTTGGGAGAGCCAGCCCTGACAAAACTCTACCATCTGGTGAGCAAGATGTACGAGACAGGCGAAATACCCTCAGACTTCAAGAAGAATATAATAATTCCAATCCCAAAGAAAGCAGGTGTTGACAGATGTGAAAATTACCGAACTATCAGTTTAATAAGTCACGGCTGCAAAATACTAGCGCGAATTCTTTACAGATGAATGGAAAAACTGGTAGAAGCTGACCTCCGGGAAGATCGGTTCGGATTCCGTAGAAATATTGGAACACGTGAGGCAATACTGACCCTACGACTTATCTTAGAAGCTAGATTAAGAAAAGGCAAACCTACGCTTCTAGCATTTGTAGACTTAGAGAAAGCTTTTGACAATGTTGACTGAAATACTCTCTTTCAAATTCTGAAGGTGGCAGGGGTAAAATACAGGGAGCGAAAGGTTATTTACAATTTGTACAGAAACCAGATGGCAGGTATAAGAGACGAGGGACATGAAAGGGAAGCAGTGGTTGGGAAGGGAGTGAGACAAGTTTGTAGCCTATCACCGATGTTATTCAATCTGTATATTGAGCAAGCAGTAAAGGAAACAGAAGAAAAATTCGGAGTAGGTATTAAAATCAGTGAAGAAGGAATAAAAACTTTAAGGTTCGCCGATTACATTGTAATTCTGTCAGAGACAGCAAAGGACTTGGAAGAGCAGTTGAACGCAATGGGCAGTGTCTTGAAATGAGGATATAAGATGAACATCAACAAAAGCAAAACGAGGATAATGGAATGTAGTCGAATTAACTCGAGTGATGCTGAGGGAATTAGATTAGGAAATGAGACACTTAAAGCAGTAAAGGAGTTTTGCTATTTGGGGAGCAAAATAACTGATGATGGTCGAAGTAGAGAGAATATAAAATGTAGACTAGCAATGGCAAGGAAAGCGTTTCTGAAGAAGAGAAATTTGTTAACATCGAGTATGGATTTAAATGTCAGGAAGTCGTTTCTGAACGTATTTGTATGGAGTATACCCATGTATGGAAGTGAAACATGGACGATAAATAGTTTGGACAAGAAGAGAATAGAAGCTTTCGAAATGTGGTGCTACAGAAGAATACTGAAGATTAGATGGGTAGATCACAAAACTAATGAGGAGGTATTGAATAGAATTGGGAGAAGAGGAGTTTGTGGCACAACGTGACTAGAAGAAGGGATCGGTTGATAGGGCATGTTCTGTGGCATCAGGGGATCACCAATTTAGTATTGGAGGGCAGCGTGGAGGGTAAAAATCGTAGAGGGAGACCAAGAGTTGAATAAACTAAGCAGATTTAGAAGTATGTAGGCTGCAGTAGGTATTGGGAGATGAAGAAGCTTGTATGGAGATTTGCATCAAACCTGTCTCAGGACTGAAGACCACAACAACAATAATTTAGTCTATACAAGTGAATATCGGACTTCGTTAGTACCTATTAACTTGAGATTAGTGATTAAGTATGTTAAAAGCAAGGAAGGAAGTGTATGGTTAATGTCCTCTCGACAATGATGTCATTTCAGACGGAGCACGAGATCGGGTAGGATGCGCACTGGGCTATGTCCCTCACAAAGAATCGACTTGTTATTTGTTTATTTGAAGCCCAGAAATCCTGTACTGTGTAACCACAAAGATATGGGGCTGATGTTAATTACATTTTTACATATTATGTTTGCAAACAACAGCGGATGTTTAGCAATGACAGCAGCAACCTAACATTTATGTTAAACAACTAAGTATATTAAAATATACATGAATATTCAGCACACATATTGTGCAAATTACAATGGTAGCTAGATAGCGTGAATGCCTAAAGTCTCAGCATATGTTTTAATATATTAAAGTATAGGATATACATGCTAATATTTTAATAGTTCTTGTTGCAATCGTATTATTTTTATGTAACTCTGCGAAACTATGACCAATAGAAATTCTGCCAAAAGTGGAAGGCAGACATAAAAAGTAAGCACTGTTGAGAACTGTGAGAGAGGCTAAAAGGTCAAGTACTTAATGAAAGTTTACCTTTAGGTACTCATCAACAGTATAAAAAAATGTTTCATTAATAATTCCTTAACTTTCTTCCAGAAGATATTGCTTTAGTTTCTGATTGAGAGGGGTAGTTTGTAGAAATCAGGCATTACCGTTCACCTAACATTTTAAAGAACATAGTTCTTATATAGGAAAACAGCGATCTGTTATTATTATAAATAACTTAGAAGCAGTCTTGATCGCATAACTTTTTAATGGTGACCGGTTTCGATCTTTTTTATTTATCAGATCATCTTCGGACCATGAATGTCTGCCGGAGGCGGTGACGCATGGCAGTCCTCTTGTTTGTGGCTAGAAGTACACCACAAGCCACAAACAAGAGGATTGCCATGCGTCACCGCCTCCGGCAGACATTCATGGTCCGAAGATGATCTGATAAATAAAAAAAGATCGAAACCGGTCAGCATTAAAAAAGTTGCGCGATCAAGACTGCTTCTAAGTTATTTATTACCTTTCAATAATTTAGAGAAAACTGGGGAAGTTCAGTCCTGATGCACAGACAAGGATCTGGACCCTGTAGTTTCTGAAGATGTGCCTCACTCTGTTGCGGATTATATAAGAATATCACACCATAGTAACAGACAGATGTAGGCAACGAGTCAGTAGAAACAGTGAAAAATCAGAGAAAATGCAACCCGAGCTTCCAGCCAGTACGTCGTCGACGATTGCCTGCAGGTACGAGGGCAGTTCAATAAGTAATGCAACACATTTTTTTTCTCGGCCAATTTTGGTTGAAAAAACCGGAAATTTCTTGTGGAATATTTTCAAACATTCCCGCTTCGTCTCGTATAGTTTCATTGACTTCCGGCAGGTGGCAGCGCTGTACGGAGCTGTTAAAATGGCGTCTGTAACGGATGTGCGTTGCAAACAACGGGCAGTGATCGAGTTTCTTTTGGCGGAAAACCAGGGCATCTCAGATATTCATAGGCGCTTGCAGAATGTCTACGGTGATCTGGCAGTGGACAAAAGCACGGTGAGTCGTTAGGCAAAGCGTGTGTCATCATCGCCGCAAGGTCAAGCAAGACTGTCTGATCTCCCGCGTGCGGGCCGGCCGTGACCAACTGTGACTCCTGCAATGGCGGAGCGTGCGAACACACTCGTTCGAGATGATCGACAGATCACCATCAAACAACTCAGTGCTCAACTTGACATCTCTGTTGGTAGTGCTGTCACAATTGTTCACCAGTTGGGATATTCAAAGGTTTGTTCCCGCTGGGTCCCTCGTTGTCTAACCGAACACCATAAAGAGCAAAGGAGAACCATCTGTGCGGAATTGCTTGCTCGTCATGTGGCTGAGGGTGACAATTTCTTGTCAAAGATTGTTACAGGCGATGAAACATGGGTTCATCATTTCGAACCTGAAACAAAACGGCAATCAATGGAGTGGCGCCACACCCACTCCCCTACTAAGAAAAAGTTTAAAGCCATACCCTCAGCCGGTAAAGTCTTGGTTACAGTCTTCTGGGACGCTGAAGGGGTTATTCTGTTCGATGTCCTTCCCCATGGTCAAACGATCAACTCTGAAGTGTATTGTGCTACTCTTCAGAAATTGAAGAAACGACTTCAGCGTGTTCGTAGGCACAAAAATCTGAACGAACTTCTCCTTCTTCATGACAACGCAAGCCCTCCCACAAGTCTTCGCACCCGAGAGGAGCTCACAAAACTTCAGTGGACTGTTCTTCCTCATGCACCCTACAGCCCCGATCTCGCACCGTCGGATTTCCATATGTTTGGCCCAATGAAGGACGCAATCCGTGGGAGGCACTACGCGGATGATGAAGAAGTTATTGATGCAGTACGACGTTGGCTCCGACATCGACCAGTGGAATGGTACCGTGCAGGCATTCAGGCCCTCATTTCAAGGTGGCGTAAGGCCGTAGCATTGAATGGAGATTACGTTGAAAAGTAGTGTTATGTAGCTAAAAGATTGGGGAATAACCTGGTGTATTTCAATGCTGAATAAAACAACCCCTGTTTCAGAAAAAAAGTGTTGCATTACTTATTGAACTGCCCTCGTACTTTTTACACTGTCAGACTCTTTGAAGGTGAGTGGCCGCAGATGTGTCTGCTGTGTTGCGCCGCTGCGCTGCCGTCTAGTGCGGCAGGCGCCTCCTTCACCGCCCACCCCTCCAGCCGCCTCAGCAGCTGTTTGAGAGGGACGTTCCTCTCCTTTCCAGCCCCGACATCAGCCCGAGCGCAGGCTGCTTATGCTTGAGACTGAACGGAGGAAAATTCGTTCACGTAAATCGTCGTTAATGGAAACGCACGTAATGGCAGTCGCATTACCCTCAAGAACCTTCGAAAGAAATGTCCTAATCTCTTCCAAATGCCGTTGGCAATAGACCAGTACAGTTTACTTGTCATTTAAGTGTCTTCTGAAACGCTCTGTCCTCTTTCTTCTGAAGCGGTAACTGCAAGGGCTCTAAAACTTAACTCCTTGCATTCTCTGTGAATGTGTTGTCGTTAGTCTTCCCTGGCGCGCATTGCAACTGTAATACGACAAAATTCATATTTTTATTGTGCGTGAATTTGAAGAACTGCATTTGTTGCCTTATAGTAAATCAAATAGAATACGAACACTATCAGAGAATGTATAGCCGTCTACAACTACTGAATCCATGTTACCTCTAATGTGCGCTGAAACATGTTTTTCATAATAGATATTTTCTGGTATATTTTGATCGGTGGTCAGTAAGAGAAAGCTTCAGGTACTAATTAGACGATTTCTTTTAGCTACATTTTTTCACTTTCATCACGCTGTCAATAAAGGTCATTAGAGGCAATTGGCCAGGTTAAAATATGAATTGTTTACTCTTTGCCAGAGATATGATGAAGTACAAAAGTATAGTTAATCCTTCGACCATAAATATAACAGACTGGCCCTGACGTCATTTTCGTGGCTCCAACATCTCTGGGCTAAAGTCACGTGAATGTTGGCAAAACATGGTTGTTTCATGTTGCGCTTATGGCTGTACTCAGCGTTTTGTCGGGGGAAATGGCATTAGATTTCACGTGTGTTTCTATGATAATGCAGATACGTTTATTGAAATCTGCTGAAGTGACTTTTATATGTCTTTTACACTTTAAATAGAGTATCACGTAAATTAAAGTGATGAAAGTGATGCCTGTAAAGTCAGACTCATATTACATTTAGGAAAGTATCTGTGATAATTCGGTTACAGAAGTAAGTATAAGTGTTTCTCGTTCCTACTCATAGGTTCCCTAAGGATGAAAACCGAAGACAGCTTTGGATACAGGCCCTGAAACGGAAAAACTTTAAGCCATCTGCACATACGCGCCTTTTTGTATATACAAGTGAGATTATAGTAAGGTAAGAGCACCTATAGTCGACACATGAAGAGCATTTTTTTCTACCTTCTAATACTATTAAATAAATGTAGGTTCCAAAATTATTTTCTGAAACTTCAGAGTCTCACCTTTCATCTAAAATATCTTTTTTTTAAACTGATAGTTTAAACTTTTGTAAAAATAGTAGGAACTGAACCTTTGAAGTGCACCTAAAATTGATCCTCTAAAATAGACCTGCTCCTATGTCGACAATTTTGGGACCTATAGTTGACAAAATTCCCATATCCCATTTTCTTTTATAAGTGACTAGAGCTCAAAACGCGGCGAATCCAATATTTAAAGTTTTGACACGAGCCCACTCTTACTGTTTAAAAGAATTTTTACAACATTTTACTTTAACTCATAGTTTATAGTAATTTAGTCCTGCTGCCCACCAAAGGGGCCTTCGATTTTTTTTTTTTAGATTTTATAAATGGTACTGTGAACAAATCCAGGTCAAATGTAGTTCTGACATAATTTTTCGCAAATAACAAAGTAATTTTTGTTGGATGCGTTTGGCAGTCAGATGAGAAATTTGGGTAAAATACGATGCAAACATAGGATGGCAGACCGCTGATTTGAAATCCCGCCACGTTTTGCCAACAGTCACGTGGTTTATGTTGGAGCCACACCAGCCCTATAGCTTCTGCACAGCAAGGCCAGTCTACTAGTATCTATGGTCGAAGAGTTAATCTCATCATCGTCCATCCGAAATAATCAAATCTACGAAGAAGTGCAACGTAACTCATAGAAATTTACTCAACAACTTTCCATTTGACGTTAAGCTTATTGTCCTTGAAAAGTAGATAATGTAAAATAAAATTTGTTAACATAAAGCAGAAGAGAATACAGTAATGTCCACTGTTCTCATAGCTTATCTTTGTTTCGTACATCTTTAATCCATTTGTTTCTCTATTCCGTACTTCTGGATTGTGAGGATTCATGGCCTTTTTAGTCCCAGCAAGACATTCCTGCGAAGCGTGTCGCGTTATTTGACAGTGTGCAATTTGAGTTCGCCGTAGCTACATATACGCGCAGCTTCCGGCATTTCACAGCGTCGACGTATTTTATCCACATAACACCATAAGAAAGAGTTCTACGAAGTAAGTAAATCTTTAAATAAAAATAATTCGAGAGTGAATATTTTATGAAACAAGATGAAGAAATTTGTTTAAAGGAGAAATTGAAGAAACAATATTTTATTAGCTAAGACATCTTAAAAGTGTGATGAAATTATTTCGTTTCTAGCTTTAAGAAATGAAAAAATGGTTCAAATGGCTCTGAGCACTATGGGACTTAACATCTGAGGTCATCAGTCCCCTATAACTTAGAACTACTTAAACCTAACGAACCTAAGAACATCACACACATCCATGCCCGAGGCAGGATTCGAACCTGCGACCGTAGCGGCCGCGCGGTTCCAGACTGTAGCGCCTTTAACCGCTTGGCCACCACGGCCGGCTTTCTAGCTTTAAGAATGACAAACAAAATGAGATAAATGGAAAATGCTGTCTCACTGCAATTATTTCGTTTTTTTCTAAAATAGCATTGACTTGAAGCCCTACCATCACGGATGCAAAGACTGCGGCCTCGGCTGTAACGTCATTGTTTCATTTCTGTGACATGTAAAGAACGGACTGCCTTTTATTGAATGGCTTCAATGAAGATGGGACTGCTATTGTAAAAATACGGTGGGAGTTCCAAAATTGTTGCTTTTGCAGTGCATATATTTCAAACTAAGTGGAAAGGATCGTGGCCCACTGCGAATACACTGTAACAAATGTCATGGGATAACAACATACACGTGTACAAATGGCGGTATTATCGCGTACACATAAAATAAAAGGGCAGTGCATTGGTTTGTACTCAGGTGATTCATGTGAAAAGACTTCCGACGTGATTATGGCTGCACCACAGGTATTAACAGGCTTTGATCGCGGAGTGACAGTTGGAGTTTCACGCATGGGACACTCCATTTCGGACATCGTTAGAGAAATCCATATTCCGCGAGCCACAGCGTCAAGTGTATGGGAGAGCATAAAATTTCAGTCATTACCTTTCACCACGGACAACTCAGTTGCCGACGGCTCTCACTTAACGACTGAGAGCAGCGGAGTTTGCGTAAACTTGTCATTGCTAACAGACAACCAACACTGCGTGAAATAACTGCACAAATCAATGTGAGACATACGACGACCGTATCCGTTAGGACAGAGCGGCGAAATTCGGCGTTAATGGGCTACGGCAGCAGACGACCGACGCGAGTGCCGTTGCTAACAGCGCGACGTCATCTGCAGCGTCTCTCTTGGGCTCGTGACCATATCGGGTGGACCCTAGACGACTGGAAAACCGTGGCCTGCTCAGATGAGCACGATTTCAGTTGGTAAGAGCTGTCGGCAGTGTTCGAGTGTGGAGCAGGCCCCACGATGCCATCGACCCAAGTTGTCAACAAGGCACTGTGGAAGCTGGTCGTGGCTCCACAATGGTGTGGGCCGTGTTTGCAAGGAATGGACTGGGCCATTTGGTCCAACTGAACTATCATGGACTGGAAATGGTTATATTCGACTACTTGGAGACCACTTGCAGCCATTAATGGCCTTCATGTTGCCAGCCAATGAAGGAATTTTTATGGATGACAGAGCGCCATGTCACACGAAGAAGATTCTGGACTGTTCGATAGAATGATTTGGCCATCCAGATCGTCCGACATGAATCCTATCGAACATTTATGGGGCATAATCGAGGGGTCAGTTGGTGCAACAAATTCTGCACCGGCGTCAATTTCGCAGTTATGGATGGCAGCATGGCTCTATTTTCTGCAAGGGACTTCCAACGACTTGTGGAACCCATGCCACGTCGAGTTGCTGCAGTACTCCGGACAAAGGGAGGTCCGACTCTATAGTAGGAGGTATCCCATGACTTTGCCAGCCCATTGTATATTCCCGTAGTAGAAAACATGTCCGATACATGGTGCGTGCACCAACAAATGAAGTCCTATGGGCGTACATGAATTTTAGATTCTCGTAGTTCAAAATGGTTCAAATGGCTCTGAGCACTATGGGACTTAACTGCTACTGTTATCAGTCCCCTAGAACTTAGAACTACTTAAACCTAGCTAACCTAAGGACAGCACACAACACCCAGCCATCACGAGGCAGAGAAAATCCCTGACCCCGCCGGGAATCGAACCCGGGAACCCGGGCGTGGGAAGCAAGAACGCTACCGCACGACCACGAGATGCGGGCTGATTCTCGTAGTTCCCAGGAATTAAGAAGGGAAACCTTTTTAGCCCCTACTGGCTCTCACATTACGCGATACTATATAGTACCTTGTTAAAGCATTAGAATTGCAAGCCGGCCGAAGTGGCCGTGCGGTTAAAGGCGCTGCAGTGTGGAACCGCAAGACCGCTACGGTAGCAGGTTCGAATCCCGCCTCGGGCATGGATGTTTGTGATGTCCTTAGGTTAGTTAGGTTTAACTAGTTCTAAGTTCTAGGGGACTAATGACCTCAGCACTTGAGTCCCATAGTGCTCAGAGCCATTTGAACCATTTTTTTAGAATTGCAAATGACGCCCCTCAATACCTGGCGCACTATCTAAGGTTCCTTGTTGAAAACCATGTGGACTGATGGACTTTTGTTAACGGAAAACTGAAACGGATGCACAACAAAAACGTAATAAATTTATTGTAAACACTGCAGTAATGAGCTGGTCTCAGGTCTAAGCGTATACATACCACGGGCACTTAATTACAATAATCTACTTAATATGATGTAGAGTCTCCATTTCCTCTTCGCTCAACATCTGTCCAAAGTGGCTTTGTGCTAGAGTAGTATCGTTATATACCAGTCACGAATGAAAATGTGTGTTTTGGAACCCCGTGTCCTCTTCGCAGAAACCATTCCATCATTTTCCTCGAGCGATTCAGAGCAACCAAAGAGAACCCAGATGTGGATCGCCTGGTATGAACGCCACTGCAGTCCATTGCATGTCCAGTACCTGAATCAGTGAGCTAGCTCGCCCTGTCGCAGTATTGATGAGGAGGCTGCGAGACAACGATTGACTGGAGCTAGTCCGAGGGCTACTCGACAGGACTGAGCTGTGGTAATTGTGAAAGACTCTAAAAACATTAAGCGCTCATTCTCTGCATCAACGACCTGTATGTTACTGATTCATCCAGATACCTAGGAATCACGCGTCTGAGTTTACGGTCTGGTGGAATATTATTTCCATGATAATGTGAACTTAAGCGTTCCACAGACAACTGGTAGCAAAGAGTGTCCTATGCTGAAGGCGCAGCGTATTGTCAAAGACTCTAGAAGAAAAAGAAACAATAGTCACCAATCTTCGAAAAATCTAAATGCGTTCTTTTGACTTTTACCTTGCTCGAATTCTCTGGACTGTCTTTCATGTTCAGCGTGAACAGGTAATGCATAGACTGAAGTCCGTCACGACCAAGTGTTTCTTTTTTCATATAAAAATAATTATTGAAACAGAATGTAATTTTTCTTCAGGCCCTTGAGAAGTCATACGACTGTTCTCTCCTGGCTGTCAGTTTGATTTATATCGCCTCTTATGATACGTCAAAAGGAACTTTCCTGTTGCTTTGATTTCAGTATAGAAGAGCGTTATTTCTGTATAGTCGATGATAGTTACTTGTGAAACAAGAACGAAGCCACATTCAAACTCTATACGCACTCACTCCAGCTAGTTGCACAATACTGAAACTATGTGGTGTCCATCTTTTGTAATTTTGTTATTGCAAATCGCATCTGCTTTTATGTGACAAAATACATGTTCGCTGCGCGATGTTATTCGTCTGAGTTCTACGAATTTGTGAAAATGTGATGTGGACCACATTTTAAATTGACTGGTGCGATAATGCTTAGAAGCAACTAAAGGACTGAAATACTTTTGAATTTTAGCAGCTTTAAGAGCAGTCAATTAAAGTTGTTTCTGACGAAAAGAGAATTACTCTGCAATATAATCCGATTAATTATCTGTTATCTACAGGAACTACTTACGGAAGATTCGGCATCTGGAACTGAGTTCCGCCCCTGTGAGCCGAATCACCCCTCGGGACATCCTCAACTTTGCCTGGCAGATCGCTAAAGGCATGGCTTACCTCAGCGACATGAAGGTATATAGAACTATTATACAACACGTAAAATATGTAATTACTTCTTTTATAGATTTATTACTATGAAGTTTTGCAAAGAAAGGCCATTTCAGACGAGCAGTGTCTTTGTTATTGTTACTATCCGTGGACTTTTCTTTGGAAAAAAGTCGTGGTAAGCGGTGGTTGTATGCAAAATGGAGAATCATTTTTGATAGATTTTCAGCAAGTTGTTCTGCGGCAAAAATTGTACTTGTGAAGTTACTGAAGCATTTCTACATCATTTTTCATTCATCTTCCGGAGAAAATCATTATCAATAGGACTTACGTCAGAGACGTACTGAGGAATTCTAGTACCTGCTAACCTCTTCTCGCCACTTTGCTCGGCATTTCACGTAAGAGATTGATCTTCAGTTGAGCTCCTAACGTTAGCCACGAAGCAGAGAGTACAGGAGACATTAATTCTTTCACTTGACAGTAAGGCGTAAATGATATTCTACGTATTGAGAACTAAGCTGTAGGCTGCATTTTGAGATTTATCACTGTTATCTGCCGCATACTCCACTGTGTTTTTCGTCGGCCTTCTGATGGTCGCCTTGAAATGCAGTTACCAACATTGCGCGGTGTGACGATAAATATTTCAACTCTTCTTGAAATTTCACACCCGTTCAAAATGAAAATCATAGGTATTTGCTAATAGACACATTTGCCCAGACGTACGCACGAACATGAACTAAAGAGCCTCTCATTCGCTAGAAAAAAAGGAAAATAATTGCTAGTCACAGTATAAACATCTTTTTAAAGTTACTATGAATGTAATATGCTCGTCATACTATTACAATCCATCTGACGAACCTTTTCTTTCTCAGTTGTAAAAGAATTGACAACCGGATTGTTTTGTTGTTGTTTGATATGGGACAGAATTAAATGACTAAAATTTCAAAGGAATACAGTTCACACTGTTACCATAGAATGTACTCTGAATCCAAGCAAAGCTCTAGTAGAAACTAATGTAAGTTGTTGTATCGAATAAAATCAGTGTTCCCTGCTTGCTATACTGCATCGGCTCATGTCCACAATTCCTGCCTGGAGACTCAGAAGACAGAGAGGACTCATTTAAGAACTGAAAATACCTAATATAAAATAATAATAGTTCACTTGCCTGAATGTACGCGAATGTCGCTTATTTGGTCTTCCCTCTCGATTGCCACTTTCTTATCGGGATGTGTCCTAATATTGAAAAAAAAAGAAGGAAAAAAAAGAGCTGTAGAAGAGATATACAGCGCCAAAAATTATTTAAACTGTGAATGAAGCAAAATGATGTAAAATGAAATATTAGTAGTAGTAGTAGTTGTAGCAACAGGAAATTTGACGTTTACATAAGAAAAATAAGTATCTTTCGAGTGCTGCGCTAGGGTAGGAAATTAAACTAAGGATAAACAATTCATAAGCCAATTATGTAGAAAACGTGCTCATTTAATACGAAGCGGGGGAGTAACTGTACTCCATGTCGTTTGCTTGAATTTGTCGTCTCAATTCTGATATGGATCAAAAATGTATAGAACAGCTTTCTGAATTTTTTCAGTTTAAAATCATTTAATGCAAAGATAAACTCTAATAACTTTGACGTAACCGCAGCTTCAGAATATTGCATGTTGTGCATAAGACTACAGAAAAAAAACGGTTGTATGTAGTTTTAATAAATGTTTCTCTTGTCAGCTGGTTCATCGTGATTTGGCTGCACGCAACGTCCTGGTGGCCTCGGGTGGCGTCTGCAAGATATCCGATTTTGGGCTGACCAGAGACGTCTACGAAGACGATGCCTACCTGAAGAAGAGTAAAGGGAGAGGTATGAGTAGCCATTAGCACTGTATTTAATGTTGTATATGTGAAATGCACAAGAAGGCGCGTAACAAAGAAGGGGAAAATATCAAAATGCTGAAGCAATGGAGAAATTTACACTAAATATGCTGTTTGAAGCAAACATTATGTCAAATTCTGCTTCAGTTAAGGTCATTTTTTGCCTCAACAGGAAAACTATAGAAAAACTTGGTGCTTTCCGAATAATCGGAGAATGCAGAAGTAATTAATAAAATTTTCTCGGGCTTCCAGCCGCGTCAGGTGGTTAAAATCCCATGAGCTTTCGACCGAGCTCTCTTGTCATTGTCAAGTGGTAAGAAAGACTGCTGTGTCGCCGTGGCCGCGTAGTTATATAGCAGCGCTGCTGGCTGTGACGTCACTAGTGCTCTCTTCCTCGCTGCTCGTGGGATTTTAACCACCTGACGCGGCTGGAAGCCCGAGAAAATTTTATTAATTCATATCGCGGCGAAACCATGCATTCATGCAGAAGTAATATTTCTAAACCATATATATGGGTAAGATCTCCTGTAGTAAAATTATGATTAGAAACAATGACATTCAAAGTCACAGTCGCATATGATTTATCTGAGCATAACCGATTCTGACATTTTAGCTACAGGGACCGATGACCTCAGCAGTTTGCTCCCATAGGAACTTACCACCATCATGTTAGCTACTCGCTGTACGCTACTCCGGTAGATGAGATGTCAGTTAACGGACGATTTCACAAGAAGACTATTTCGGACGGATTACTGGGTGTATAACATCAAGAACAAGGCTAAGAATGAAGAAGACGTCGACATCGTTTATAAGTGAATAAATCATATGTACGTCTCTGCGACTCTAAATAAAGTTGCTATGCAATAACTAATAGTCGCTGTGGACAATACACGTCAGCTAATTTAAATTGTTTTCTCCTATATTCCATGGGATCAGCAATTACGGTCTTAGGTGTGATGGTTCCCATAAAGGTCACCGTGGTAGAGTAGTCCTCGGAACTCTTTGCTGATGTCCGGTTCAGAGCAGGTGGAAGTTAGCCCAGCGTCGCAGCTAGGTGACTGAGAGATGTCTGTTGCACAGATATCCAGAGGTAACACATAGTCAGTCATAGCACTTGTTAGTAAATGCTTTTTCAGTATCACTGTCTGCAGTGTCACAACTGCTGCCTGAAATCCTGCACAGGACAATTCGAGAATAGATAACTCAGTAAGAATCGGTAATATACAGGGTGACAATTATTGAACTATAGCCCGCATCTCGTGGTCGTGCGGTAGCGTTCTCGCTTCCCACGCCCGGGTTCCCGGGTTCGATTCCCGGCGGGGTCAGGGATTTTCTCTGCCTCGTGATGGCTGGGTGTTGTGTGCTGTCCTTAGGTTAGTTAGGTTTAAGTAGTTATAAGTTCTAGGGGACTTATGACCACAGCAGTTGAGTCCCATAGTGCTCAGAGCCATTTGAACCATTTGAACTATATGGAAAAAAATCGTAAAACTATGGAACGCGCACACTCTATTCAACATGTAAATGTCACTATAGATATTTAGATTTAGGTTATGACATGTTCGATATGTCTACCATCATTGGCGATGATGTGGCCCAGACGAATAGCGACATTCTGCGTGACCCGTTGAAGCGTCGGAACATCGATGCTGCCGATGACCTCCTGATTGGCTGTTTTCAGCGCAGCAACGGTTTTGGGGTTATTGCTGTATACCTTGTCTTTAATATAGACCCACAAAATGGAGTCGCAAGTGTTCAAATCCGGAGGATATGGTGGCCGATCGAGGCCCATGCCAGTGGCCTCTGGGTACCCCAGAGCCAGAACGCGGTCCCCAAAGTGCCCCTCCAGGACGTCAAACACCCTCCTGTTTCGATGGGGTCGAGCTCCGTCTTGTGTGACCACATCGTGTGGACGTCAGGGGCACTGTGAATAATTGGGATGAAATCATCTTCAAAAACCTTCACGTACCATTTGGTAGTCACTGTGCCATCAAGCAATATCGCATCGATTATTCCGTGAGTAGACATTGCACACCACACAGTCAGCCGTTGAGAGTGAAGAGACTTCTCGATCGCGAAATGTTGATTCTCAGACCCCCAAATGCGCCAATTTTGCTTATTGACGAAACCATCCAAATGAAAGTGGGCTTCTTCACTTAACCAAACCATGCATGCGCATACTAATTGCAATCATGCCCCGCAGCCAACAGTGCAGTTTGAACGTCATAATGCAAACGGTTTAGAAGATATGAGGATTTTATTTCATATAGTTCAACAATTGTCACCCTGTACCTTCGGAGTTACTAAACCGGGAGTTGTAAAAAATGAGTTCCTCCATATGATGTTCATGACGCGTTAAAAGCAGAGTTGCTTTGTAGTAAAAGAATCACCATTCTTACGAAAAAATAATGATTTCAGTGTCTAATCAACAAAGACTGAATGTTGGCCCAGGTGAAGAAAATGTGGGATGAAATAGTCAGTGGCCTTGTTCATGAAATGCCACGTTATTAGTATGAAGCAGCGTAGGAAAACCATGGAAATTCAAAATGAGAGGTGTTTGTCGTGGACTTATCGTTGAATGTTGCTCACTAGAATAACACACAGAAACATAACGCAAAGCTGAAGAGGTATTGAATGAATACAGTGTGGCTTCAGGAAAAGTATCGTTAGTGAAATATCTGTAAATCTTTCAAATATGAAATTGTGGATAGTAATAGTGAAACTAAACGTCGAGTGTACATGTCCTTGCGGAAATGATATTGTACTAGGGTAACGCAGAGACTACGCAGGCTCCTTCTGAAATGCGGTTCTAAAGAGGTATCCTCATAATGCCAAAATATAATTAGAAATGAGAAGCTACCAGTTAAAGAAACGAGTTTAGGAAAAGATTTACCAAATAAGGGGAAGTGTTAGCGCGACATATGCTTTGGTAACCAGAAGTAATCAAGTTAGTGTTGGAAATGACAACGGAGAGGAGAGTATATGAAGTAGAAGTACATAAAAATTGATGTAACATGCGTCATCGATGATGTTTAGTGTACAAGATATACAGAGATGAAAAGATTGACACAAGTCAAAAAAGAGATGGAGGTAGACTGACGTTTTAAAACAGGGCAGATTGAAAGTTTATGGCAAGTTAAAACTGTGCCTTTGGCACGATTTCTCTGTCGATCCGATATATTTTTTTTTCCTCTTTCTTTTTCACCTCTCCAGTTATGTATTCATCGGCGAGCTTCTCCGCTATATTTTCCATAAATAATTTCCGGTATGTAATTTCAGTAATTTTTTTGGCAATTATCTGTTTTCCTTTAGAAATGGTATTTATAAAGAAAATGAATACTTCTTCGTGGAGTAAATGATATATGGCATATCCTAATAAAGCTAAAATCCTTCGTTTTTGTTAGTTTTACAACTATATTATAAAATGAAGCAAAATTTATTTTCTCACACCAATAAATTAAAATGCTTTTCTCTTCCATTAACACAAATTACACATTCTAAAGCGAAAAAGAAATTTAAAAGATACGAAAATATAAAATTGACTTTCTCTTGACGAGCTGAGTTTTATAACTAAACTTTTTGTTAAAAGCTTAGTGTAAGCGATAAAAAACGTTAAGAGAATAGAAACTGTAAACGATAACGGAGTCTTAAAGGGTATGTCTCACCTCAATTGCCACTTTTTTGTGTTTTTAGGTTGTAATCTTAAATGCCTTTTGCGATTAGGTGAGATTTATGTGTCTTAAAGGTGCAACTCATTTTAGAAATTAGTTGAAAAAAGGTTTCGTTAGAATGTTAGGACTACCAATGATTTGGCTTTCTTCCTGGTTCTATGTTACGACGTATATGTGTGGTTTATATTACGGTCACAATTTCTGATTTGTTAGTGTTTCCCATATTTATTTGGTCGTGGAAACCGCAACCTTTCGTTTCATTATTTCTTATCATCTACAGTACGTAATTACACATCAACTATGTTAATGCTCTCACTTTCGCGCACCGAGAGAATCGAACGTCCAAGTGAATCATCTTCCTGTTTGATATCTTTTGTGCCGCCCCATTTGGCATATTTGTACATTACTGCTTCGTCCATTTCGAAAAGTGTATGATTTTCAAACATCAAACCATTATTTGTATGATGGTGTCTCTCATATGGAAACATTGACAGTACAGTTTCCGGGCTATGTGAATCCTGTGCCGCATCTATCCAAGTACGACTGACGATCCGCCGCCGCAGAGACACTTCTAGCGGCACGTTCACGCCTTCATTCACGAGTCGTGCTTGCATAACTAATTCGGCAGAACGTTTGCCCGTGAAACGAAAATGTCGCAGGATCGATTCACGGTCCAGAACACTGTTTTAGTCCGACAGGAAGGTTCAAATGAAAGCACAAGTTGGCCACTATTTTCGAGCGGTTCCAGGCGCTTCAGTCCGGAACTACGCAGCTGCTACGGTCGCAGGTTCGAATCCTGCCTCGGGCATAGATGTGTGTGATGTCCTTAGGTTAGTTAGGTTTAAGTAGTTCTAATTCTAGGGGACTGATGATCTCAGATGTTAAGTCCCATAGCGCTTAGAGCCATTTTTTGAGAGCACAATCCATTACAGAGTAAAAATTCATTCTGGTTCACGGCGGATTTGCTTTCAGAATATAGATGATCAGTCCAGGCAACTAAAACCAGAGTCCATCTCCACATTCTAACATACGAACAGCTGGGTGGAGCAGATGGAACGAATGAAATCAAATACAGCGGGCATTGCATACAGCAATACGATCCGAAATAACAATACAACGTGTGTATACGCATGTTCTAATGCCGTTGATTCCACACTAACAGGATACTGCACTGTCTGAGGGACTTGTTAGGAGGAATTTCAGGAAGGGGCATACACCGAACTAAGCCGTGTTTTTATCTGTCTTGTTACAAATTCACGACGAGCTTAGTAACCAACGATTTTACAGCTGAGGAAACTTTCGACAGGGGAAAACTGCGCAGTTTTTCGCGGAATATTTGAGTGTGGCAGTGTCAGTCTCACAGGATCTTCATGTCCCCGAATGTTAACGTGTAGAATCACATTCCTCCAACCTTATATTCTGAATCGGGTTGATACCATTCACGACTGTTTCCTTTTTTGTAGAGGACAGTGTTTGTTGCCGTAAAGCTAGATATGCTACCAGGTTAAGTCGCCTCTTTGGCTTACCACGAACAGCAAGCTCCCCGTAATTGATTGTGAGTGAAAAAGTCCCAGAGTCATTTGGAACTTGTGTTAGACCTCCCCTGACGCAGAAGAGCTGATAATTTTTCTTTTAGGAGAGACACATGACTTCTTTGAATCTACGTGACTCAATACCAGTCACGACCACAATGCGCATTACCCGACAGCAGTAATGTTTCTGCTGACATGTGCTTACTCTCCCGCAGAAAACACAGTATGATTACCTCCTGTGACAACTTACAACCGTTTGCCAAGCTGGGACTGGAAAACGTATCAATTTTTCTCAAACGTTCAGTTGCCAAACATCCGTTTCCACACTTTCCAGATCTCTAACAACAGCACATTTGGCGGTAGGTCGGCGACGAAAGACTTGTAACAATTTGAACATGTCACGAAGGTTCGATAGCTGTGCTTGGTTGGGGTCGGGCAAGACTTTTCGTTTCATATTTTGAATCTTTAGACAGGATTACACTGTATAGGCAATAGTGTGTTCCAGAATCGTATAAGTGAATGGAAAGTATGTTTGATCTTTATGAAATCATGTTTACGACTGATTGTAGTGCAGTATCCCGTCTTATGGTATAAGGGACAATCAGAAGGTCATACAATCGCTAATCGGTATGCCAATCACGATAAATGCCGTGAGCACTGAGACAATCATTGCACGGAGACAGCAGGTTAAGGATATCCATTTGGTAAAACATCGTGTCCTGCTACGTGAAGAAGTCCGTAACTGCTGGCTACACATCCTCGTCCGACGGGAATCTTCGACGCTTCATGGCCTTTTTAAGACACAGAAAGAGTTGTAATCGCTTGGAGAGAGTTCAGGACTGCAGGGCGGGTGCTCGAGTGGTTCCTACTTGAATTAGCATGACTTATGTGTTATGGAATTTGCTACATGGGGAGTGCGTTATTATGAAGCAGCGACTCCCCTTGTGGTAGTTTTCCCGGACGTTTCCCCTTAATTGCACGCCGTAATACCTCTGGCGTCGCGCAGTACTGTTCTCCAGCGATGGAGACAGCAGGTTCCTCGAAATCAATAAGCAATGTTCTCCGGTAATCAAAGAACAGATGGCTGGCTCCTGAACTCCTTGGAAGGAGGGGACACCACTGCACCGTAAATCCTTTCGACTTTGGTTCCCAGTGGTGGCACCAGCTTTCGCCGCCTGTGACAAAGCGCTCAAGGAACGTGCATAGAAACGCATCAAGGGCTTCACACGAACAGCCATCCGGTTTGCTTTCACTTCGTCATTCAACGCTGGAGTTATCCACTGGCTACAGACCTTACGGCAGCCTATTTCCTGCCGGATAATGTACTGCACGCTACCAAAGCTTATGCCGAGATCCTTTGCTAGCGCGCGTGTGGTTATGGACCGGTGCGCCGTAATCGCCTGTTGGCCGTAATGGCTGAGGCTGGCCTCTTAGATCGACCGGCGTCCTGTGGCAAATCACGACCAATTCGGAAATTGGCACACCATCGAAAGATATGCTGTCCACAGACACATTGTTCACTCTCCGATGGATGTCTACCGGTATTTGCCCTTCGGCAACCAAGAAACGAATAAAGGACGTTGGTTCCGTATGGACGCATTTGGTAGTAACGTTGCCATAGTTCACATTTCTGCATTTACTGCACGCATGTAGGAAAGGAACGAATATCACAATGATCCCTTGCCTATACGTCAGTGTTTATACACTCGCGATGGAATAACGCTAGGCTGTATATGTACTGCAGCAACTCTCTCAAACAGAAACCTTTTGATCGCCGGTTATATATATGTTTGTCGAATTGTGCTTATTAGTGTGATATACGTGATGTTACAAGATTTCGCTGAGAATCTATCAAGAACGGTACGTTATAAACAAAGAATTAACACTTCAATCCGTCGTTAATTGGTTATACTTATGAGTCAGGAGCACTGTGATCAGCCCAAAGATGAAATAGTTTCATCTCCGACCATCATGAGTCAATAGAAAACACAACCATTCAATAAACTGATGATGTCTAACCCTTCATAGTAGTTGTTCTGCTTTATAAGCCTTTAGTGTGGTTTACTAGTAGTTATATACATGCGAGGTTCTGAGCGCAGAAAGGATTACGCGTTCTTTGAGGTCACTGACTGATTGTGTGTTATAGTGAAACAAGGGGCAACGGTTCAAATGGCTCTGAGCACTATGGGACTCAACTGCTGTGGTCATAAGCCCCCTAGAACTTAGAACTACTTAAACCTAACTAACCTAAGGACAACACACAACACCGAGCCATCACGAGGCAGAGAAAATCCCTGACCCCGCCGGGAATCGAACCCGGGAACCCGGGCGTGGGAAGCGAGAACGCTACCGCACGACCACGAGATCAAGGGGCAACGGAACATACCTTTGTCGTACCAGTGAATATTGCAGTTCTAAAATTAGGCATTCACAATACGCATTACTGAACCCACACCTTCGAAGGAAAGGGAGTCTTCTTCTGCGAATGTTGGCCGTGGAAAGCATGACGTAAAAGAACTGGAGGCTGAGAATTTGGTGATAGAGAGGTTTAGGTGTCCAGTGTCAACCAGCACTCACGCTATAGCACGTGTGTGCTATGGCATATGCCGTGGGCACATGTCATGTATAGTTTTGGAGGGTTCTGTAGGGTTACACGCGTACCACCTTTAGAAAGCGCTACCGTTAGGGCAACCGTATTTCACAACTCGAATGATATTAGGAAATCTTATTTATTTATTTATATATTAAAAGGGTGGTTATGCTGAGTCCAATGTACACGTCTGTTCAGAAATGTTGCTTGCTTTAAATGTGCCAGTTATTTTAGCAATAGTAACAGTTACATTTTAAGAAGTGAGAATCCACATGTGACTGATGTTATGTGTTGTTAACATGGGTTGGAATGTTTGATTATCAATTTCTAGGACCTGTATATCAACCAGTACACTTGAATGAAACTGTACGTACCACATTTACTGAGCTACTGGACATAGAAAAGCTTGCTGTGAACCGCAAGTGGTGGATTCAATATGATGGGACTTCTGCACCTTTTAACGTTGACTGGCAAGCAAGCTGTCGAGTTTGAAATTTTTTTTTCTTAGGGTGCATGGAGGCATGTTAAAACATTATTTTCGTTGCCATTAGAATTTAGCTGGTTTTCGAATAAATTTTAGGCTTCACGACATGAACCATAATTCTGCCATATTCGACAGCATGGACAACCATTCGGCGAAAGTATGTGGCATGTTATGAGGCTCACCCCAAAACGTTTGTACACTGCTGCTAAATTTTATTCCCTGATGCCTTTACCAAATATAATTTTTGTATAATTAGTACTATTCATTATCGTTCTCTTGAAAAACATTTAAAGAAACCGTATTTACCTTATCAAAATGAGATCCAATGTATGTTGATCATAAAATAGGCATCCGTCTTTCGGTTACAGAATGATGGCTTTCATGACCGGGTATCTTAGTTGCTGAGAAACCTTTCGGGTTGCATGGCCGTTGTCCATGAAACTTTCCCATTGCTAACGTTTCGTCCACAGCTGAGCTGGACATCTTCAGAGTTGCCCTTGGTCCCTTTGAGTCTTTCCCACTGATGAGACAGACGTCGGAGGGGAACATATACAGTAAGTCTCAAACCTTTTGGGTCAAATTGAATCAGGTGATAGTGGGTCCACAATCGACTATATTGAGATGGGGAACCATCTGTCGGAGAAGCATGTTTATTGTGTTATGGGCATACACAGACTACACCTACCTATTCCATTGTACAAGAGACACCCTGGGTGAGTGCGCCAGAACTACATGCGCCGTCCCAATACGTTCACTGAAATTGACGGTCGTCCCTTTGAACAATTACTATGCGCTACGTTGTTATGCGCTGTACGCTGTGTATGTCCATAACACAATAAATATGCACCTTCAACCATAGGTTCTCTATTTCAATATAATCGGTTGTGGACCCACTATTGGCTGTTTGAATTTGACCCAAAAGGTTTAAGACACTCTGTGTACGGTGAAAAAGGGGCATGGTACAAGTTTACACATGGTCACCACAGATAATTCTTCTCAGAAAGAAAGAAGAAAGAGAGGGAATATGTCCAGCGCATCTCTGGACGAAACGTTAGCAATGGAAAAGTTTCGTGGAGCATGACTACACAACCCGGAAGATTTATCAGCAGTCCTTTTGTTGGTTTGATGCTATCCTCCACCTTTTCCTGCAATGTGATAATCTTGCTATTTCTACGTAGAGGGGTTGGACAACAGTTTGGAAACACTGCGAGAAATGAACATAAATGCAGATGCTACCCAAGCTTGCAGGGTGCGCTCGAGTTGACCATGAATGGCACCTGTCCAATGTCCTCATACGTTGCAACTGCTAGACGTGGTCAGATCAGTGTTGTGTATCGTTGAGAGTGCATTATGTCGGAGCTAAGTGAAGTCGAACACAGGCATGTTGTTGATGTTGGTTCTGTGAGTACTTCCACAACAAAAGTGACGGAAGGGTCCAGTGCTCCAAGAAGCGCCGTGTCGAAGATTCACACCGTAAACAGGAAAAGCGTAAAATATCATCCACTGTATCACAACGCGTACGAAACTGTGTGTGGAGTGATCGTTACGGGTGATCACTGAAGACGACTGTGACGGAAACTGAGAGGCAGACAACTGCAAAAGTCACTGCAGAACTGAATGTCGCTTTCGAGGAGCCTGTCAGCACCAAACAACACGTAGGGCGTACCAGAAGTAGGGAATAGCAGGGCGAGCTGGAAATCAAAAACTACACATCAGTGATGCAAATACCCGTAATAGAAAAACGTGATACCGAAGCCACAAAACCTGGAGTACGGAGCGTTGGAGGAATGTCACTTTGGTCGAGTCTTGTTTCACGCTTTCCAACTTCTCGCCGAGTTTACGTCCAAAGAGTGAAACATGGCGTGGGCTCGGCAATGGTATGGGCAGGCAAATAATGGTATTCCATGGGTCGCATGGTTACTCTGCAGGGTCGCATTATTGCCAAGGATTATGTGGTCATTCTGGCTAATCAGGCCCGTCCCATGGTGACACTGTACTCCAAGACGACACGGAACCTCTTCACACAGGTCGCATCGTCCGAGACTGGTATTGTGATCACGAGGATAAATTTTCGTACCCTAGCCGTCACTGTCACCAGGTCACAGCATTATTGATTTTTGAGCCTTTATGTTCTATTTTGGAGTTTTGGAGAGAAGGGTGAGTGATTGCGATCCAACTACATTATCGTTCGAACTTGCAAATATTTAGCAGGAATAATGGTATAAGATTCGTTTGAAAACTATGCAGGACTTGTATTTACCTATTCCGAGACGACTGAAACCTGTTTTGTGTGCAAAATGGCATGGTAATGTGTTGTGTTTTTGTGCTTACGTATTTCTGTCTACTTGCTGTAGCTAACGTGTATAGCCTCCTCTAGAGTCTGATTTGCACATTCAGGTAGTACCCTGCCTCAGTTTCCCTTTTCCCCTGCAGTGCTCGTACTAGAGCCAAATCAATTATTTCTGCCGGCCGGTGTGGCCGTGCGGTTAAAGGCGCTTCAGTCTGGAACCGCGTGACCGCTACGGACGCAGGCTCGAATCCTGCCTCGGGCATGGATGTGTGTAATGTCCTTAGGTTAGTTAGGTTTAATTAGTTCTAAGTTCTAGGCGACTGATGACCTCAGAAGTTAAGTCGCATAGTGCTCAGAGCCATTTGAACCATTTTTTTTTCAATTATTTCTGGACGTCTTAGCAGATGCCCACTGACCTACCGATCCTCAAAGTTTATAGGTGAGACGCTGTAAAATGTTGTAAGTCTTTTTTCCAGTTTACTCGTACGTGCGGTAACGAGGACACTCGCCTTTGTGTCGGTAGTGCCGGTGAAGTGGATGGCGCCCGAGTCGCTGTCAGACCACGTGTACACGAGCAAGTCGGACGTGTGGGGGTTCGGCGTGCTGCTGTGGGAGCTGGTGACGCTGGGCGCCTCGCCCTACCCCGGCGTCGCGCTGCACAAGCTCTTCAGCCTGCTCAGGGCCGGCTACCGCATGGAGCGGCCCGACACCTGCTCGCCCGCACTGTGAGTATCCTAGCTGCTCGTTGAGTTCCCGCTATTGTTGAAGGAGACCTTTCAATACATATAGCCAGATACACGCTATCTGATCAAATGTATACAGACACCAACTAGTGCACATTAATATGGGGTCCCGTCTACCCTTCGCTTTTATTTAGAGCTTGAACTGTGCTGGGGACACTTTCAATGAGGTGTCTGAATGTCTGTGGTGGTCCTTCTCAAGGGATTAAACCAGAGAGGATAGTGTTCACGCAGGCTGCTGTCTCGAGCCAAGGTGTTAGATTAGGTTCATTAAGGGACGCTGCGCAGTCCAGTCCATTTCAAGAATGTTATTGCCCACAGTCCAGTGCCACATAGACGATTGTTTATGACAGCTGCATTCTCATACTGATGCAAATAACTATCGTCTCCGAACTGTTCCTCTACTCTAGAAGTATACGAGGGTAATCCCAAAAGTAAAAATGGCTCTGAGCACTATGGGACTCAACTTCTGAGATCATCAGTCCCCTAGAACTTAGAACTACTTAAACCTAACTAACCTAAGGACATTACACGCATCCATGCCCGAGGCAGGATTCGAATCTACGACCGTAGTGGTCGTGCCGTTCCAGACTGAAGCGCCTAGAACCGCTCGGCCACACCGATCGGTCCAAAAATAAGGTCTCCTATTTTTTTATAAGTACATAGACCTTTTCATTTCTACAAAAATTTACATCAGTTTACAGCTTGAACATTTAGCTACACTCCTGGAAATTGAAATAAGAACACCGTGAATTCATTGTCCCAGGAAGGGGAAACTTTATTGACACATTCCTGGGGTCAGATACATCACATGATCACACTGACAGAACCACAGGCACATAGATACAGGCAACAGAGCATGCACAATGTCGGCACTAGTACAGTGCATATCCACCTTTCGCAGCAATGCAGGCTGCTATTCTCCCATGGAGACGATCGTAGAGATGCTGGATGTAGTCCTGTGGAACGGCTTGCCATGCCATTTCCACCTGGCGCCTCAGTTGGACCAGCGTTCGTGCTGGACGTGCAGACCGCGTGAGACGACGCTTCATCCAGTCCCAAACATGCTCAATGGGGGACAGATCCGGAGATCTTGCTGGCCAGGGTAGTTGACTTACACCTTCTAGAGCACGTTGGGTGGCACGGGATACATGCGGACGTGCATTGTCCTGTTGGAACAGCAAGTTCCCTTGCCGGTCTAGGAATGGTAGAACGATGGGTTCGATGACGGTTTGGATGTACCGTGCACTATTCAGTGTCCCCTCGACGATCACCAGTGGTGTACGGCCAGTGTAGGAGATCGCTCCCCACACCATGATGCCGGGTGTTGGCCCTGTGTGCCTCGGTCGTATGCAGTCCTGATTGTGGCGCTCACCTGCACGGCGCCAAACACGCATACGACCATCATTGGCACCAAGGCAGAAGCGACTCTCATCGCTGAAGACGACACGTCTCCATTCGTCCCTCCATTCACGCCTGTCGCGACATCACTGGAGGCGGGCTGCACGATGTTGGGGCGTGAGCGGAAGACGGCCTAACGGTGTGCGGGACCGTAGCCCAGCTTCATGGAGACGGTTGCGAATGGTCCTCGCCGATACCCCAGGAGCAACAGTGTCCCTAATTTGCTGGGAAGTGGCGGTGCGGTCCCCTACGGCACTGCGTAGGATCCTACGGTCTTGGCGTGCATCCGTGCGTCGCTGCGGTCCGGTCCCAGGTCGACGGGCACATGCACCTTCCGCCGACCAATGGCGACAACATCGATGTACTGTGGAGACCTCACGCCCCACGTGTTGAGCAATTCAGCGGTACGTCCACCCGGCCTCCCGCATGCCCACTATACGCCCTCGCTCAAAGTACGTCAACTGCACATACTGTTCACGTCCACGCTGTCGCGGCATGCTACCAGTGTTAAAGACTGCGATGGAGCTCCGTATGCCACGGCAAACTGGCTGACACTGACGGCGGCGGTGCACAAATGCTGCGCAGCTAGCGCCATTCGACGGCCAACACCGCGGTTCCTGGTGTGTCCGCTGTGCCGTGCGTGTGATCATTGCTTGTGCAGCCCTCTCGCAGTGTCCGGAGCAAGTATGGTGGGTCTGACACACCGGTGTCAATGTGTTCTTTTTTCCATTTCCAGGAGTGTATTTTTCGACATAATCACCGTTTCTTTCGATGCATTTTTGTATACGCTGTGGCGGTTTTTGTATGCCCATGTCATACCAGCTCGCCGCCATGCTGTTCAGAAAGTTATGAACCTCTACTGTCACCTCCTCGTCGAAGCTGATTCACTTTCCGGCCAAATGTTCTTTTAACCTAGGAAACAGGCGATAGTCACTGGGCGCCAAGTCAGGACTATAGGGTAGGTGGGTGATCATGTACCAGTGAAACTGTTTCAGGAGAGCAACCGTTTGCCGAGCGATGTGTGGGTGAGCGTTGTCATAGAGAATGTGTACGCCCATGCACAACATCCCTCTTCTCCGGTTGTGAATTGCCCGTTTGAGTTTTTTCAGTCTCTCACAGTACCTGTCAGCGGTAACTGTGGTACCAGTGGCTCAAAAATTCAACACTGTCTCCGCAGAAATTGACGGTCTCCCGCTCCTTTGTTCGTCGTGAATATCGGTCCGACCAGCTGCAAACTCTGGACACCACTTACGAACATTTTTGACACCCATGCACGACTCACCATACACTTCCGTCAATCGGCGATGGATTTCAATCGGCGCAGTGCTCTTGGGGTTCAAAAACCGAATAATTGCGCGCAATTCGCACTTGGCAGTAACATCCAAAGGGAGCTCCATTCTCAACGGCTGCCAAGCCAAGACGGAGCGCCTCACCGCGGCGTGCACATCTTTGCACACAGAGCCTGAAGCATTCCACATGTAAGTGTGACCAACTGCCACGCAAACAGAGTTCTGTACTTATAAAAATATAGGAGACTTTACTTTTGGGATTACCCTCGTACAATGCTATAAAATGTGCTAGTATCCTTTCCCATTTAGCATTTTCTGAAGTGATAAAAGGGATTACATGAAAAAAAACCAACATAGTAGCACCGTTTCTCTGTTTTTTGCTGTCGGCTCTACACATGATGGCAGGTGACGTTCTCCAGGCACTCACCAAATTCAAATCCTGCCATCGGATTACCACGTGCTACACCGTGGTTCATCGCTCCAAATCGCTCATTTCCAGCCATTTACTGTCAAATGGCGTCGCTCTTTACCTCACCTCAACCGTCGCTTAGCACTAACTACAGAAATGCGTGGCTTACGAGGAGCTGTATCTCATTCCATGCGCACAGTCATTATGTTGCTGGCCTGCTGGTAAAATTTTGGAACTCACGTGTGATTCCTTCCCCTGAGTTCATACGATTTTTTTACAACCACCGTTCGCAATGCTCAACGGTCCCCGTCCGTCGACAGATCAGGTTGTTCCTCCGCGTTTCCACTACACAATCACGTCACCAACAGTCTGATTTAGAAGGGTTAAATTGTCCTGATGGATGTGCTCCTCAGGTGACATCCACTGACTAGTCCCAATTCGAATTCACTGAGGTCTTCTGCTGCTACTGTTTCTCTACTGACAACCCAATAGTTCCCGCGTCGTTTTACACTGTCGGGTCCGCATCTCGTGACATCTAGTGGTAAGTTCCGTGTAGGGGTGTCTGGATACTTTTGATTATCTATTGTAATTGTGTCATATCATGCTAGGCATAAGGTTTGACAATGATACCAAAACAATTTAAAGAGGGACATTTCATGTTAAGCAGAGAGCAACAGCGACCACACACTTTGACAACAACTTCATTACAGTCAAAAAGCCTGTAAAGAGTTTTGTGAGTACACTGACTGAAACTGAGTAGTCCAATATTTATTACAACTCCTAGAGATTCATCACATAATGAATACTTAGTGATTAAACTTCCATTCCATTTGTAACTGATGTCGACGATCATCAGTACGAGATATGACCCGCACGAACACGAACTGACTTTTGCTTTGGTTGTGGCATGGATGGAAACGGCCTGTGAAAGTCGTCTTGAGGAATATTTCGTGTAGGCTTTAATGGACAGCTTTCAAGAAAGTAAATAACTGCATTATAAAACACATAGCTGTGCAATATTTTTTTATTGAAGAAAGGAGATTTCTGTAAAATATCAGACCAACCTCTGGTCTCAAAAGCGTAGTCGAGTTGCTCGTGACACCCGAAGATGTCTTCAGTTAAAAATTATGCTGAGTCAGTTCATAAAAATCGTTGCCTGGGGCCTACTATGAAGGTAATTGTCTCCTCATCACATCCAGTCGTGTTCTGTAGGTGACAGACCAGGAAACCAGGCAAATCATTCAAGGATAAGTACATTCCTGAAGGCATCTGTGGTGTGATCTACAGTGTGGGGTCTTACATTATCCTGCTACAATATGCTATTTTGTATCTTGGTCATGTGAGCCTGTACGAGTAGGTAAATGGTGATAATTATTGAACTACATGAAAACAAAACGTAAATTAGTTACAAACTACGGCATATGGCGTGATGCAGACGAATAGCGAAATTCTGCAAGACTCCGTGAATTGTCGAAACACCGATACTGTCGATGACGTCCTGAGTGGCTGTTTTCAGCTCAGTAATGGTTTTGATGTTATTGCTGTACACCTTGACTTTAAAACAGCCCACAAAAAGGAGTCGCATGTGTTCAGATCCCGAGAATATGGCGGCCAATCGAGGCCGCCCTATTCTGGGTACCCCAGAGCCAGCATTCGGTACCCAGAGTGCTCCTCCAGCACATCAAACACTCTCCTTCTTCGATTGGGTTGAGCTCCGCCTTGCATGAACCACATCTTGTCGAAATCAAGGTCACTTTGGATAATGGGGATGAAATCATCTTCCAAAATTTTCACCTACCGTTCGGTAGTCACTGCACCATCAAGGAATATCGCACCGATTATCCCGTGGCTGGACGCTGCACACCACAGTCATCCGTTATGGGTGAAGAGACTTCTCGGTCGCGAAATGTGGATTCTCAGCCCCCAAATGCGCCAATTTTGCATATTGACGAACACATCCAAATGAAAGAGGGCTTCGTCGCTAAACCAAACCATGCGTGCGCATACTAATTCCCACAACGCCCCGCGGTCAACAGTGCAGTTTGAACGTCCTAACGCAAACTGTTCAGAAGTTAAGCCGATTTTATTTCATGTAGTTCAGTAATTGTCACCCTGTATGTGGCGAGACGATACTCGTCGCTACACGCGCATGCAAGTCTCTCTCTCTTTCTCTCTCTCTCTCTCCTCTCTCTCGTTGCTCACTGTCCCACTTATACAATACGCCCTCTCCATCTCTCACTCATCCATAAACACCCCGAACCGCCTCGAATGATTTTGTTGTTTCACTAGCTACGCTTGGCTCTATAAACCTGTGCCATGCAGCACAGAATACAGTTCCTACTCGAGTTTGCGGTCGCAACGCGAAAACAATTCAGCACCGTGACTCTACGTTACCACCCTCGGCTCACCGATATTCGATTAGTGTTTGTTGTGGACTACAGTTGTAAAATTCTGTATCTTGTGGTGATATTATCCTGTGTTTGTTCTACTTTAAAATTAAACTGCTGATTTCAAAGATAGAATGGAACTTTGGCTTAAAGGTGTTGTAACAAAATCTTTCATCGAAAATTCAAAGGTGATTTGCCTGGAAGATACGGTACCAACCTCAAAGATTTCTGATCGAGTCTATGTGATCCAAAAAGATGATGCAACCACTTCAGACTTTGTGTTTGCCTACAATACGGTATCTAACGACTTACTAAATGTGAAAAAAGAAAAGGTCTTACGTCAATCCCGGATTTATTTTTAACGGTTCACCGCACTGAATGTTACGCAGAAAGCACCTTCCGAATACTTCCGTGGTATCTACTAAGATGCGCCGACAATTAGAAACTGTTTCAAAGACCAAAATGAAGAAATTTTTAAACGTAAGAAAGAACAATTATTAAGAAGTCAAAATACTATTAAGAAAGTGACCCAAACTGTGAGTCAAGGCGCCACAGACGCATCATATTTGATCAGCTATCGCACTGCACATGCAGCTGGAGTGCATATTATCGCTGAGATCTTACGAAAACCGCATGTGGCAAGCATAACACAATTTATGCTAAATGAAAGATCTGCGAAGCATCTTCCTGCAGTGCCGCTTTCAAACGACATTGTTTCGCTTCGAATTAATGATCTCGTAGGCTCTATCAAACTAGTTCCATTTGGTTCCTTCAGCACAACAAATTCGTCGGCAGATGTTGTTGGACTGGTCGTCCGGCTGATAATTGTACGAAACCCATATCATTTACGAGAAGACGGCTTACTTACGTTCGCATCACTGCCTACTGAAACTACCCAAAAATAAATTTTTAACACGATTGGGAGTTTTTGTAGAAAGTAACTATCTCGATTGGAAAGATTGTATAGATATTTGAACAGATAGGGCCAAGGCGATGGCTGGTGAAGGAGCAGGAGCGGTATCACCAATTAAAAGGAAAGAGCCAAACTGCAGTTCCAGGCATTGTATCCCGCATACACAAGCACTTGTATTAAAGAAGATACTGGCAGATCTAAAACTGGTTCTCGATGAATCAGTGAAAATAATCAGTTACGTTAAATCCCACTCTCTGCAGTGACGATTGTTGTCTATATTGTGTCAAGGTTATAGGAACAGACATAAAACACTACCGTACTGCCTCACACCGAGGTTAGATGGTTATCTCGGGGCAAGATCTAAACAAGATTATTCGAACTAAGAGCTGAATTACAAACTTCCATGAGTGGCATTTCTTTTAAATCAAGAGACCGTTTTAGCAATGTGACTTGATTGTTCAGACCAGCTTCTTAGGCAGACATACTTCGAAAAATTAATGAAATAAATATATGTTTACATGAAAAAAACAACGGCATCAATATTAATAACAAAATAACCGCCTTAAAAACCAGATTTCTGGATTGTTTGCGTTGTAAAGAGAGAAACAAGAAAGATTTTCACACTGAATGTGTTCGTTGGTGAGACTGCAGAAGTACCAAATGAAATATTTGAAGAACCAGTCCAGTGTCTCTATGGTATGTGTACATATTTTGAGATGTATTTTTCTGAAGAACAGAATTCATGGGGCCAGAATCCTTCTGTAAGAAATTAGCAGAAGCTAGAAAATACATCAAATTACATCTATGAATGCTTTTTAGAAATGATCTCAGATTCAAGCACGAAACCATTGCTCAAGACGAGGTCATTTGATGATTTTTGGTGAAGAGTTCGTGATGAATATCCACATCTTGCTACACTGGGTCCAACTGTTCTTTTCCCGTTCCCAGCAACACACTTGTGTGAAACGGGATTCTCAGCATATGTAGCTATAGAGATAAAATACAGCAATAGACAAGATGCTGCACCTGACTTGTATCTTCGACTGTCTTCTGTTAGGCGTTACATTAAACACTTGGTCAAAAATTAAAATAATTTGATGTTGTTGTTGTTGTGGTCTTCAGTCCAAAGACTGCTTTGATGCAGCTCTTCATGCTGCTCTATCCTGTGCAAGCCTCTTCATCTCCGAGTAACTACTGTAACCTATATCCTTCTGAATCTCCTTACTGAATTCTTCTCTTGGTTTCTCTCTAAGTTTTTACCTCCCACGCTTCCCTCCAGTACTAAGTTGGGGATCCCTTGATGCCTCAGAATGTGTCGTATCAACGATCCCTTCTTGCAGTCAGGATGTACCAGAAATTTCTCTTCTCCCCAGTTCTATTCAGTACCCTCCTCATTAGTTATGTGATCTACCCACCTAATCTCCTGCATTCTTCTTTAACACCACATCTCGAAACCTTCTGTTTTCTTCTTGTCTAAGCCGTTTATCGTCCATGTTTCACTTCCATACACGGCTACACTCCATAGAAATACTTACAGAATGGACTTTCTGATACTTAAATCTATACTCGATGTTAACAAAATTCTCTTCTTGAGAAACGCTTTTCTCGCCATTGCCAGTCTACGTTTTATATCCTCTCTACTTCTACCATCATCAGTTATTTTGCTGCTCAAATAGCAAAACAGATCTACTACTTTAAGTGTCTAATTTCTTAATTTAATTCCTTCAGAATCACCTGATTTCATTCGATGACATTACGTACTCCCTTACCTTTCATTAAATGAAAACAATTTTATCAATTTACACTATAACCAATACAGCGTTATTTTGTGTATTGTATTATTGAATGTTTGTATATTGCTGTAGAAGTGAGTAGTGTATAAAGCACCTCTTTTTGTATCATGTAAATGATTATAATTAAAGGATGAACATAAAACCATGGGTTGCTTATTTTAGGACTTTGCAAAACATTTAGTGTTTCAAAAGGTTTAGTCACCAAAAAAACTGAAAACCTCTGGTATATAGCACCGCTGCTTCCTGTGACATTTCATCAGTTCGGTTGCGTGGACGTTCAGCGACGGCCTGAGCACCATACGTAGAAGTGAGAGTCATCGCTGAACACCACAGAATGCCACTCAGTGACATAGTTGACAGTTATTCTATATCAGACAAGTCCTTGTTGTTTTTGGTATGGTGTCGGTGTTAGATTAGATTCTACACAGTTCACAATAAACTGGCCCCGACGATCCGTGGTGACACACTGCCTGTAACCTCTGCTTGGATCTCAGCAGTTGTTATCCGTGTTTCATCAGAGCCGGTAGAACCGTCCTAGCATTTTCTCGTAGTGTAGTTCTTCTGGAAGGACTACGTCTGCTCTCCTTGCCACACTGTTGTCTAGAGTCCATCTACAGTCAACTGCCTGTGCGATCTGTCGGTACGATTAACCCCTGAATCTCATGCCAATGTTTCGACCTTCTGCGAATGTTATGTTGCAACTGAAAAGCTGCAATAACTTTATACAAACCCAGCAATCATTATGTACTCAAATCTTTCTTCATTTGTAGGAATGGTTTTATTCTGCACTGGAAATAGCTCTTAGAAAGATATTATTTTAATCGACATACTTCACAGGAATATACATAGTGAAGTAACTTCAATCACTTCTCGGGCTTGCTTCCGAGACGCATGCCTGATAGACAATAGATTCGATTCATCTGGAAAATTTGAAGAAACACAGTCGTATCTATTTGATAACATTCGGTCAGGGCGTTTATGGTGTAACATTTTCCATATCTGCCAGGCTATTTTAGATCGGACAGTCATTTTCAATTGCGCATGAGATGAATCTTGGCCTAAGGGTGCGTTTTAATCTCGGAGGTAATCAAATGAAAATGAGGTAGGCTATATAACGAGCACGGCACGGACGTTGGTAAAGCAAGTAGATGTGTGTATAGAAATGCCCTCTATTTGGAATCAGAAGGGAAAAGCACGAACATTCACCGCTGTGCCATTTGTCTGTTACGTCTGTTAGACAAGCTCGACTTGATGTCAGCGAGTCTTGTGTGCGTAGACTTCACTATGGAGGCCGGGTCAGAGAACAGCGAGGTGTTGCGCAGGTTTTGACTGCGGGAGAAAGAGTGAAATTCATGGCCGAATGTCTGCTGTGTACGGCGAACATAGTATGTCACGTGCGGGTGTGTTTGCGTGGAATAAATTATTCGAGAAGGTCGGGTATCATTAAAAGAGAGCAGTCGGCCAGCACAAGCTCATCGTTTCTATTGACCATTCTTTATTTTTATTAAAAATGAAACTCCTCCAGCTGTACTTAAGATTTCATATTTATTTGGCTACTAGTTTCGACGTTGCATCAACGCCATCTTCAGGCCCGTACACTTTGATGAAATCAATTGTGTGTTGCTGAGCACTAGAAGTCCGTGGTGAAACCAATACGTCCTCCATATGGATGGCGGGCAGTAACTAGTTACTACAGCTGGAGGAGTTTCATTTTTAATAAAAATTATACCAGCTGATGTCCCACCATCATCCAATTTAAATATGGATGTACGAAGAGAAAATTAACCATTCTGTCATTGCTGCGTTGGAACCGGCATTGAGAAATGACCGACGGAGGAGAAGGAAGGCACCAGCGGCAATATGCTCCTATCGGAGCACCAAAAATGCCAGTATATTCCTGTTTATTTAAAAGACTGACTGAAAAGTGGGATACCACCTGCCTCATTCTACCTTCCTCAGTATCTTTAAAATTTTTCCCAAAAATTTTGGCATGCGAACATATTCGCCCCTTTTTTTTATCATGCAACTCACCTCAAATTCCATCAAGCTCCCCTAGCTGTAACTCACTCCCACCCACTTGTCAATTACCACGTCGCTCATAGCCATCCACTCCCATTTGCCCTTTCTCACTCACTCACTCAGCGCAACTGAATGTCAGTATCTCTTTATGTCTCTCTGTCATATTTCCTGTGTCACAGCCACAGTCCCCTTGGGTTTGTTCTACTTCTACTGTCTCCTTTCAATGTCATTATATACCCCATGCTCTCTCTTACTGCCTCTGGCACTGTCTCATTCACTCTTTTCCTGGCACTGTTCCGTTATTGTCAGTTACGTTCTACTGCGACTGTGTCCCTCTCTCTCTCTCTCTCTCTCTCTCTCTCTCACTCACTCCTGGTGTCTCCTTTGCTCTTTCTACAACATAACCACAGTATAGTATCTTCTAGATTCATTACTTTTCCGTCTCCTTGCCACTGCCACTGTCTTCTTCTCTCTCAGTATAAAATGCGGAAATATGTTCGCATACCAAAAATGTTGGGAGAATTTTAAGGGTGCTAAGGAAGGTAGAATGAAACAGGTGGTATCCCACTTTTCAGATAGTCTTTTAAATAACAGGAAAGAATTAGCATTTTTCGAGCTCCGATAGGAGCATTTTCCCGTTTGTTCCCTTTTTTCCCTTACTGCATCAGGACATGTCGCTCATTCGAAAAGAAATGTATTGGTCATTAAAATTTAGGCAGTTTACTTACGTGAAACTGATGTGACGAAAAACTAATTTTACCCTGCAGATCTGATGCAATTTGCAAAATATTTTGCATGTGCTTCAGTACTACAACATGGGCTTCCCAAATGATAACGGAGGCACTTTAAATCTTATTTCTCTGTGATACGTCACTTTATAAACTCCATTTTCGCTTCACACCGGATCTTATGTATGTATTTTACGTGCTCAAGTACAGTAAATTTGAACCTCTGTATTTCGAAAACGGATAAAGATATCAAGAAAATTTTCAAATTTGTTCGAGATCAGGATCTTAGAAATATATCGTAAAAATTACAGCCATTTGTTGTACATAGCCGTCTCGGAATCCGCGGCTTGGGGTGGTTCTCAATAACGGATAAAGAATTTTAAAGACGTATAAACGGCTTTTCTAGAGAAATGGGTAGAGAATATACCTTTAAAATTGGAGCAATTTTCTGCAATTATTTATTCCTTAGATTTCGTGTCTTAGTGCATTTTACATCTAGAAGTGGGGTTAACTCTGAACCTATGTATCTCGAAAACGGACAAAGATATCAAGAAAATTTACAAGTTTGGTCGAGATCGGTATGTTAGGAATACATCACAAAAATTTCAGCCTTTTTCTGTGTGCAGCCATCTCGGAATCCTCGGCTGGGTTTTAGTCCGTTGGTGACGGCGAAAATATAGTAGAAAAAACTTTTGTGGTTTTCCGATGAACCGCCCATGAACTAATCGTGCCTCCCATCAAGCCCACCGTCAGCCACATCAAAAGCAAAAAGAATTAACTGATTAGTTCCATTTGCCTAATCAGGGGGAAGTGTTTAATATTCATACTTTAATCCCGTACTTTAGGATAGTGACACTAACACGATTCTTCTGGTGTTGAGCGCATACCGATTAAGCTCATGTACGGGATCAGTCACAGTATCGCTCACACCATCTACATCTACATTATACTCTCTAATTTCTCGAATATCTCGTCGTGGTCGTTTCGCGATATGTATTTGGGATGAAGTAATATGTTGTCCGGCTCTTCCCGGAAAGTGCTCTCTCGCAATTTCAACAGTAAACCTCTCGTGATGCAAAGTGATATTGCAGAGTATGTGAATTTCCGGAAAATCTGTGCGTAGTGGGCTCCCAACAGTCTGGCAGAGGAGATATATGAACAAATTAGCTACATCACTGCAGCACCTAGAACGATATCACGATGAAGAATATTCTTTCCTGTCCCGTTTTGTCACGGAAGATGTAACACCGTGTCGTGATTATGAGCCGTTGAGCAAGTGTCAGAGCCAACAATGGAAGCACGTGGGTTCATCTTCACTAAAGAACGGGAAACAGTGCACGACGACTCCGGGAAAGCCATGATGACCGTCTTCTTTGACTGCACGGGTCCGCTGCTCATTGACTTCCTGAACACGGCAACACAATTGACGCTCAGAGGTAGGTGGACACACTGTAAAAACTGAAGCGGCTCTTCGAGTCCAAACGCCCAGGAATGTTGAGGGCCGGCATCATTCTGTTGCAGGGTAATGTCCACCCACATGTTGCCAGAAATGATTCGACTAGAGTGTAGAACTTTCGCTGAGAAGGCCTTACACATCCTCCTTACAGTCCCGATCTCTTCCGAGACGATTTGCATATTTTGGAGCCCTGAAGAAAGACATTCTTGGCCATCGATTTGCTTCGAAAGAAGAGTTGCACTCCTGGGTACAGTCATGGACCGTAGGCAACCGCAAACATTTTTCCGTGAAGGCACTAACCGTCTTGTCTCACAGTAGGGTATACGCATTAAACAGTTAAGGCGATTACTTTGGAAATAATAAGTAGTTTACTTACGTTTTAGGGCTCCGTGACCCAGTCGATGAAAATGGAATCCTTATAGGATCACTTCATTGTTCGTCCGTCTGTCCGTCTGTTAAGACCGCTTTTTCTCAGGAATGGATTAAGGTACCAAGTTGAAATTTATGTCAAATACTAAGGTCTACGGTTCGTTGGCGGTGTAAAAAATTTAAGCTTCAAAGTCAATCCAGTCAAAAGAACGGCCATTTATGTCACATATTTTGGAACTCGTGAACTCACTCATCAAAACCTATAGCATAATATTTATACACATGTTTAAGTTTGTCCGGAACCGTCAGAGCGCGAGTCCTACTTTCACCTGTCCGGTTTTTTTCCCAACTGTCTCGTTTTTTATTTTATTTTTATTTTTTTACTATCCCTTACATAATGCGAGGTTCCTGGCAATAGCTATGTCGAAGCCATAAACCAAGACGCATATCATTGGTTGTTAAAAATTACAATCCAGTCGAAACCAGTACAGGCACAAATATATTTACACCAGTAGACTATATTGCGTTCTGTCGAGTACTCAGAAAAACAGGTTGACGTCGTAGTTACTGAGAACAGTAGAAAGGGTGCAAAAACCTTTAACATTTATTACCCTGATAAAGTACTGGCTTCACAAATATTAAGTATTAATACTAAAGTAACGTTACGCCCTCCTCCTATACAGAGTTTTTTTGCACAAAACATGACGCTCTAGACCTCGTGATCAGTACTGTCTCGTAGCTAACTCGGGGAAGGGAGTGAGCACAATGTATCAGCTCGTAGTCGTAGGAGTCCTCCATATTCTTCAAAAAAAATACCTAATTCTTTTGAGGCTCCAGAAGCATTTATATCATATGAGAATTTTATGTGGAACGTCTCCAAAGAGCCAACACTGCACCACTTATTTCAGCCATAACTACTTTTGAGCATTCACATCTGATTCTCATGTCTCTTCTGTATAACAAACTAACGGATCAGAACTAAAGGTAACCACCATATGTAACAAAACAAATCGTTAAAACCCAAAACTTACTAAGATTAGATGATGTATAATCATTAAGAAAAAAAGGCCCAAAAGCATTCACTATAATAAATCGTCTAAATAGCGCAAAATTAACTGTAAATAGGAGCATACATAACTGTTAAATTACTTTATAGATCAGGTAGTCCATTATTTTGCCTATTATAAAACGTATTAACGATCACCTCTTGCATTTAGTACGTAACCTAATTAATAAAGCTGACGACATAGGCTGGGAAAACCGGAAAACAGTCGTGTGTAAAGTACGAAAAACTACGTCCCTAAAGAACGAAGTTTTGCTGTTACGTATCTGGCTACTACATTTTTCAGTTTCCTTCCATTGTGGATGAGTACTTATAGTACTGACGGTGACCAACTTTTCAGGTACAAAGTGATGAGGCGCTGCTGGCTGGAAGAGCCGTCCGATCGGCCTTCTTTTAAGGAACTGACGTACACGTTCGAGAAGATGCTAGAGGACTCAGTGGAATACCTGAACCTGGACGCCCTTGTAGTTCAAAACTACGCTTACTTCAATTCAACGACTCTCTCACAAGATAAACTAAGTAAGTCCATATTGCTGTTTGCGCGCGCGCGCCTAGTTTGTGTGTGTGTGTGTGTGTGTGTGTGTGTGTGTGTGTGTGTCCGTGTCTGGAATGAAGGAACACAAAATAAATTACAGTTTGAAAGATTCACTGAGTTTTCGTATACTGTGCTACATCATAAACGATTTCGATTTTTCTTACGTCACTACAAGATACGAGGGCTATTCGGAAAGTAAGGTCCGATAGGTCGCGACATGGAAACCACAACGAAGATCCGTTGAAGCTTTGCACAGATGCGTTGAGCAGTGTGTCTAGTGTGCCCGTCGATCGCGTAAAATCGCTCTTTTTAGTTCCGAGTGCAGCAGTGCTCACCTCAAGATGCCCAGAAGATAGGTCTCCCACCAAGTACAACTCCTTGGTGAGAGATTTCGCCTGATTTCATTCAGCCCACATAACGTAACTGTCACGCATTTCCTTCTTCATGACAGTTCTCGGCCGCACACTGCAGGGACGCTGAAAACGCTCCTGCAACATTTTTGATCGGAAGTGAGTGGCCAGCAACCGTAAAATCCGGACTTGGCTCCATCTCCGCTTCTCCGCTTCACGTGAACCAGTGGCTACAGAGACAACATTTTAGCACAGACAACGAGCTGCAGCCCACTGTAGAGAATTGCCGGAAAACACAGGCTGCTACCTCCAATGACGAGGGTATAGGAAAGTTGGTACGAAAGTACGACAAAAGTCAGAGTCGGAGCGGCGACTATGTAGTGAAGTAGCTGGAAGATGTAGCTACATGTTGCAAATAAAACATTTTGATTTTCATCGTAGTTTCCATTTCGCAACCAATCGGACCTTACTTTCCGAAAAGCCCTCGTAGAATTAGCAGTTACAACATTGGCTAGTGATGGATATTTATTTAATTTTCTGTTAGTACATATGAAGTATTTAGTAACACTGCATTACGTATATCTAATGCTATATTTTCATGTCTGTTCAGGTACTGATGGCCTAGAGCACGGAACAATGATGACAGTACCACTGGATGTGATCAAAGACATTATGCCACACAGTGATTCCTGGCAACAAACTGAATTCCATGAAGGCCTGTTACCCAGTTCGACCGAAAAGCAAGAAGAGTCTTCACTTTTTAGTACTGTGGGGAACAGTTATTTGAGCCCTGTACGAATAGTCAAGAGTAAAGCACGTTTGTCACCTTACATGAACATGGTTGGAAGAAGTGAAGCTGAAAAATCAAAGTTAGATAGTGGGAACAGTGTCGTGTCCTACACGGCTGTGAGTGAGGTTTCCAGCCCTTCCTCCTCTAATATGACGACGTTGTAGAGGGAAGGAACACGAAATAGGAGCTCTACAAACGATTCGGGTGAGATCAAAGTGTAATACAATCGTTTTTATGCCTCATAAGGTTTCTTTACAACCTTATTCTTTTAAAGGCTGCGTCTATTCCATTTTATTGCGTGTTAGTTGCTATTCCTGAATGTCTGCGTACCTGTGTGTGACCTGTTGGACAACAACCCTTACACATGCGAAGAACATTTTTTAAAATAAAGTTTTACACATCAGAAAACTGAGTTTTTTTATTGAAACATTCCCTCACCTTCTTGCAATTATCATAATTGTATAAAGTATGAATGCTGTTTCCCATGACATATAATGAAATATATCTATTACACGTATCTCCTGTCAGTGACTGTTTCATGTGAAAATCTGTTCACTCCCAAAGGAACAACAGCGTATGTGATGTTTTCTGTCAAATAAACACTCACTGGATACTGGTACTTCATATTCTCAGGCATCCGATGTAAGTAAATTTTCACGGAAGAGCTTACGATTTTCTGTAAGTGTGCTTTCTAAGGAGAAAAGTATGTAGTACATCTTAAACGTTTTAGAAAAAAAGTGTGTTACAAATAAAATGAATCAAGCGTTAACTTTATAGGAAGAATAGTTTTGTTCTTAAAGTAATCGTATTTTTTTTCTTTTTCTCAAATTCTGTCATCAAATTCGTTATTCTGGACGGTTTATCGGACCGAAAGTTCGCTGTTCGTATACGTTCCATAGTAATATTGAAAGTTATTGACGGCCAGAGATCGGTATTATGGGGGTTTCCAGAATTGCACTTCAATCAGAAATGTGCTTTCTGGAAAAACTGGGGCGAATGTATTTCCTTACGGGGACTTCGTGCAAAAGCAAGTATTATTTTTATCACAAACACACAATATCAGATCAATGTAAGGAATGTCCGTTGTCATAAAAAGGTGCAAAACAATACTTAAACGTAAGTGCTACACACAGCTGCAGAACACGCTGTGACTGCGAAAAGACAGTCTCACTAACCTGCAAAAAGTTGCCAGTAATGCGCTCAGAACTAATAACGTTTCCTAAATATGGTAGATGAAAGTGAATATTCTGAGATGATTTGCTAAATAAATAGGAAGAGGGTTTTAGAATGCGTGTTTTTTTCTTTGCTGTTCTTAATTTCAAGCGCAGCACAAAAATCAGTTTGAATGAGGATGGCCGTTGTAACATAAGTTTGAATCGGTATGCGGCAATATTGCCAGGTGGAGTGACGAACAGTAACCAAGGAAATTTCTACGGAAGCGTCCTTTCAGTCTGATATATTGCAAGACAATCTTCACAGGGCTGCAATGCTTCAAATTGACAAATCCAAATAAAAACAGAGTTCGGTATGGAATGATCTATTTTATAGAGGCTGCTGACGAAATTTCATTTAAGCATGTTTACGTGGAATATTTAAAAAAATCGATTTCTTTTCTTGATAGTACATTTGCACTAGGTCATCTGCTAGCATTACACGACATTTAAATCTGTACTAACCGCTGTTAAAATTTTGTACTATTTATTCATGTTACCTTTAGCGCAGTCAGAGCAAGGTAGTGGCGTCCTACAAACGGAGAAGGAGGAAGCAGGCTAAGTAGGTGTCACACAATCCTCGCAAGCTAACCTACGGAATAGTAACAGCATTTTCTTAGGATGTTCTATAACAAAAACGCGTCCACTTCATATTTAATGCTCTACTGCATTCGACGGTCTGCAGAGTGAAATTCTATATTTGGGGATTTAGGACTGATCTGGCCAGAATAGAGAAAAGCTTAAATACTTCATGTAACTTTCAAGCTGAGAATAGTAAAATACAACACGACAGCATTACTCAGAAGTAATACTAGCATATTGTTTGCTCATAAAGGTTGGCATTCTGTGTCCAAAGACTTCATGTTTTGCCGATTTTGGCTTAAGGAGCCCACAACAGTACAGAAATACAGTAATAGCTTCACTTTAAGGAGAAGTACTATCATTACGTAATCAGGAAAGAAGAGAGATTGCTCGGATTACTAAGGAAATATACAACGCTGGAGTTTAGTGGATGGGAGGGGGGTTTGGGGAGGGGAGGACTGTTTTTCAAGTCTGGAGTGTGTTCTTAGGTTGTGAGAATTTTCTTAAAACTCTGCCAGCTGTAGCTAAGGGGATCACTTTACTACGAAAGTGCTCTTCAGCTTTGTTGTAGGACATTTGATATGACGCAAAAATATAGAAATATGTTTCAAATTGATGTGATTAGCAACTATATTCAATTAGTGGAGGTCACGTTCAAAGCAGAACCTCGACATACGCCTGTTTTGTCCTTCCACCACTCAAAAAATTTGTCCATTTCCTTTTATACTTGAAATTACACGGGAGATTAAGTGGTTTTGTCTTTCGGCGGGAAGTAAGAAAATGTTGAAAAGCAGTCGCATGATAGTAAGCTCCAGCAAGAAGTTCCCTATTTAGCAAACGGTCCTATTTTTTATTACGTGAAGGTTAAGTCTAGTAAATTGAAAGTAAATGAAATTGAGACTCTTCATCATAAAATAGACTTCTACTGCTTTAGAAACGTCTAGGTCTTGTAATAGCTTTCAGGCAACCCTTACTACTCTGGTCAACCACTAAATTGTTGCTGATCATGCTATTTCGTTCATGGTGCACTAAAATGACAAACCCCTTTTTTAGTTGCGCAGCATTATGCTAATTACGCACAGAAAAAAAATGTTTTGCATCACCTCTGTCCGAGGGTTCCGGAACCTTTACAGAAAACTGGAATAGAGATCAACATAAACATCATTTCAGCCCTTTTATTGCTCATGAAAACCACACATTGCATGTTGTACCACCATACAGCGAGACCTTCAGAGGAGGTGGTCCATATTACTGTACACACCAGTACCTCTAATATCCAGTAGCACGTCCTCTTGCATTGATGCATATCTGTATTCGTCGTGGCGTACTATCCACAAGTTCATCAAGGCAGTGTTGGTCCAGATTGTCTCACTCCTCAACGGCGATTCGGAGTAGATCCCTCAGAGTGGTTGGTGGGTCACGTCGTCGATAAACAGCCCTTTTCAATCTGTCCCAGGCGCGTTCGATAGGGTTTATCTCTGGAGAACATGTTGGCCATTCTAGTCGAGCGATGTCGTTATCCTGAAGGAAATCATTCACAAGATGTGTACGATGGGGACGCGAATTGTCGTCCATGAAAACGAATGCCTCGCCAATATGCTGTCGATATGGTTGCACTACCGGTCGGAGAATGGCATTCACGTATCGTACAGCCGTTACGGCGCCTTCCATGACCACCAGCGGCGTACGTCGGCCCCACGTAATGACACCCCAAAACAGCAGGGAACCTCCACCTTGCTGCACTCGCTGGACAGTGTGTCTAAGGCATTCAGCCTGACCGGGTTGCCTCCAAAGAAGTCTTCGACGATTGTCTGGTTGAAGGTATATGCGACACTCATCGGTGAAGAGAACGTGATGCAATCCTGAGCGGTCCATTCGGCATGTTGTTGGGCTCATCTATACCGCGCTGCATGGTGTCGTGGTTGCAAAGATGGACCCCGCCATGGACGTCGGGAGTGAAGTTGCGCATCATGTAGCCTATTGCGCACAGTTTGAGTCGTAACACGACGTCCTGTGGCTGCACGAAAAGCGTTATTCAACATGGTGGCGTTGCTGTCAGGGTTCCTCCGTGCCATAATTCGCAAGTAGCGTTCATCCACTACAGTAATAGCCCATTGGCGTCCTGAGCGAGGCATGTCATCGACAGTTCGTGTCTCTCTGTATCTCCTCCATGTCCGAAAAACATCGCTTTGGTTCACTTCGAGACGCCTGGACACTTCTCTTGTTGAGAGCCCTTCCTGGCACAAAGTAACATTGCGGACACAATCGAACCGCGGTATTGACCGTCTAGGCATGGTTGAACTACAGACAAGACGAGCTGTGTACCCTCTTCCTGGTGGAATGATTGGAACCTGTCGGATCTCTCCGTCTAATAATCGCTACTCATGGATGGTTGTTTACAGCTTTGGTGGGTTCAGAGAACAGTAAAGGGGACTGTGCCTGTGATACAACATCCACAGTCAACGTCTATTTTCAGGAGTTCTGGGAACTGGGGTGATGCAAAAGTTTTTTTGTTGTGTGTGTGGACCTCGGCTGAACTGGAGTTCTCACATGTGTTAGGCTCTCCAGAATATAATCTATTAGATTTGCAATATCTTGAAGCCCTAGGCTGCCGAAATGAAGCAACTCCTTGAAGGACTGTGTTAAATCTCATGAGGGTATAACAGAATATGTGGATACTGAAGAACTGTAGTGTTAGTGATCCATTTGACACGGTCATCGGGGGCCAGATGGCGCTCAGGAGGCCTGCCTGTGCACCCTCTGTTTCGACTCTGCAGCTTTTAACTGTACTGAGCTTAGAAATGAACAGTGTTTTCAGCATTCATTCTAGACTACAACGATGCCCTGACAGCGAGTACATACTCCTTCAACCATTTGAATGGATTCGCATTTTTTACCTGAGGGAAGCTGGATGGACGTACCGACGGATTGCTGAACATGTTGGGCAACCTATCGTGGTGTCTCGCTTCTTTCATCTGTGGTCTGTGGAACATCACCTGTATACCTGGTTCTGGACGTTCGCATTATACAGACGCACTTAAAGATCAACACGTTCTGCGAGCAGCGGTATACTGCCTAACATCGTCCAAGGACGAAATTGCGGCACATGTTGTACCTGTTGTGTCACCAAGGAGTGTTGGGAACAGTCTGGTTGCGGCAGGGCTAAGATCACATGTGTCTCCGGCCCAGCTGCCACTGACATCACGACACCACCAAGCATGGCTGTTCTGATGCCGTGGAACTGTTGACTGGAGTGTGGAATGGTGCTCTCATGCCTTCAGTGACGAGAGTAGGTCCTGTCCGTAAGCGAATGAGGGACAAACACTTGACCTTGTGAGCGGCCTGTTCCGGAGTGCTTTCTCTCACGCACACAGGGCCAATCCCAGGCATCATGGTGTGGGATCACTCAACTTGCGGTCACATCTGGTATTTCTGCAAGCTAGAACAACCCGTGCCTGTTACATTGGACGGGATGTTACTGTCACTTCTTCGACAAGAAGGTGATCTGCTTTTCCAGGAGGACAATGTACGTCCACATACGGATGCTGCGACGCAATGCGCTCTTCGTGGTGTTCAACAACTCTCGTGGCTATCGAGACCACTGGACATCTCGCCAATTTAACGGGTATGTGTTGTGGTGAATCGGAATCTCACACGTTTTCCAGAGCCTGCAAAAACCATCGCCAAATTGCAACAAAAGGTGCAAGATGTTTGGGAAAAATCTATCGAAGGATGACGTTCGGTATTTTTACGTAGTTGGCATGAAAGAATACAGGCCTGCGTTGCCGCCAGAGAGGGGGTACATTAAGTACTGATGCCATTGTTTGGGCACCCTTTGCTCTGATATGTATGTTTCATTTGGTCTGAATTTGTTGTCCTATACTTTTGCAGTGATGAACTACCTGACACATCGCTTCTCAATAAAACAACCTTGTCCCTGAGGGTATTGCATTTTTCCCGGCAGTGCAGATATAAACAACCCGGTAATGTTAATGAATTTTTCTTGAAATCATTTAATACCATCATCTATATCCCCAGCGATTTAATATCGACAGTTTGATAATACTCCATTCCAGATTCCTCCATCCATGTTAGAACTGCATGTTTTCTGGTGCCACTTATCCACCTATTACTAGATCATTGTCTTCGTATTTCCCAACACCCATCTCAACACCTGAACAACTGAACAACCATCTAAACCACCATCAGTTATGAAAGGTTCTCGCAGTAGAAGTCACTGCTTCACTACCATTGAGACACTATAGTCGGCGAGGAGCTGGGAGTGGTAAGGTGCTGGGTTCAGGAAAGTAACATTTGCATAGAAGACAATTTATTTATAAAAATGGTGCACCAAATTTTTTAAAGTTCCAATAGCACGCCTTTGACAATTCTGAGAAACTTCAATAAATGGATACAGATTAACAGTACAATTTTAGAATTAGAAATTGAACAATTTAATTGAAGAAAGTAAACTATCGAGATTCACCAAATGCAAACAAATAACAGTACAATTTTAGAATTAAAAATTGAGCAATTTACCTAAAACAGCAAACTATTAATCTTCGCCCCACTCCGGTGGTTCTGTTTCGACGCAGATTAAAAAGGACAGTATTATCTAAAACAGAGATAAAAAATTTCCATTACCAGATATTGCACACTGATAAACATACTGTCGAACATTTAGACATTTAGTTATAAGCTCAGAGCAAGCAATGAGCCTCTGCTGAAGAAAACTATGAAACAAATCTGCAACGATAAGAACATAGAAACAGATAAACTTAAGAGCCCATGCCCAGCTGGCTTCAACTAACTGCTTAACCAAGCTGGCCAAAATAATATCGCTAAATTACATTTCGGGCTCGAGCTCAATAAACCTGAGTATATGTGATATAAACAGACAGAAACTGTCAGCATTGTAGATAGCTTCATTTTGTGAAATTCCTAGAAGAAAAAGAATATAAAAAGTAATATAAAAGTGTATAGATATAATTTTAATCAGAATCTCCACACGGCTTCACTCAAGAAAGGAAAATTAAGCTTGCTTTTATGCCAAGTACGCATTACAGGCACAGTTCAGAGCACTCATGAATTAACCACAGAGCCCAAAAGGCAACAGAAGTAAATAAGCGTGAAGCAAAAAAATTAGGGATGTAACGATCGGCACACGACTTCTAGCAACACTGAGATTAACTGAAGCCTAAAACATACAGCGTAAGAACCCCGCAGCACAGTAGATAACTTCAAATAGTTTCTCATGTAGTCTACACGTTAAGATACTCGCCAAGGAAGTCAATATGTCTCAGCAAAGCACTTGGTCTGTAGTTTTCCGTAGACACCCAACAACAGAAGTAATACCAAGCCCGTCTCTCACCAGATTCCAGCGTCGTGTTTCTCAGGCAACTTAGACTTTCTCTCAAAGAGCTGTCTAATTCTAGCAGTTGGCCGCAGCATCCATGCCCCACATTACAGCCAGCTGCTGCGGTTGGATGCCCATCCTCTTGTTATTGGTCAGAACAACTGAGGGCGAGCTGATCCGAGACAGCATTAACTCAAGGCGACGGACTATGAGTGTGCCCCTAACCGGGGTGGCCATCTTTAGAGTCTTGACATTTTTCTGAGTCATCAGCCTTCTGACCGGGTTCATGCTGCCCGTGACGAATTCCTATCCTGTGTCAATCTCTTCATGTCAGAGTAGAGCTTGCATGTTCTGTATTATTAATGTAAGCTATTCCGTGATGTCCTACCACCCCGTCCCTTCTTCTTGTCAGTGTTTTCCATAAATTCCTTTCCTTGGCGATTCTCCGCAGAACCTCCTGATTCCTTACTTTATCAGTCCACCTTAATTACAACATTCTTCTGTAGCACCACATCTCAAATGTTTCGATTCTTTTCTTTTAGGGTTTTCTGACAGTCTGTGTTTCACTACTCTACAACGCTGTGCTCCAAACGTAAATTCCCAGAAGTTTCTTCCTCAAACTAAGGCCTACATTTGATAAAAGTAGACTTCTCTGGGCTATTTTGTCAGCGCTTTTCTGTTTTTTTTATTATTTTTTTATTTTTTTAATGTCCTCTATGTTCCATCCGTCATGGGTTATTTTGCTGCCTAAGAGTAGAACTCCTCAACTTCATTTATTTCGTGATCACCAACCCTTATGTCATGCTTCTCGCTTTTCTCAATTTTGCTACTACTAATTACTTTCGTCTTTCTTCGATTTATACTCAGCCCATATTTTGTACTCATTAGACTGTTCATTTCATTAAGCAAATCCTGTAATTCGTCTTCATTGTCAGTAAAGCTAGCAATGTCATCAGCGAATCTTATCTTTGATATCTCTTCACCTTGAATTTTAATTCCGCTCTTGAACCTTTCTTTTATCTGCCACATAGCTTCTTCGACGTATAGATTGAACAGTAGGAGCGAATGAATATATCCCTGTCTTACTACCTTTTTAATCTGAACACTTCGTTCTTGATCCTCCAGTCTTATTGTTTTCTCTTGGTTCTTGTACATATTGTACTTTAGCCGTCTTTCTCTGTAGCTTATCCCTATTTTTCTCGGAATTTCGAACATCTTCCACCCTTTTATATTATCGAACGCTTTTTCCACTTCGACAAGTCCTTTGAACGTGTCTTGATTTTTCTTTAGTATTTCTTCCATTATCAGCCAAAATCTCAGAATTGGCTATCTGGTGCATTTCCCTTTCCTAAAGCCAAATTTATCGTAATCTAACAGACCCTAAATTTTCTTTTGAATTCTTCTGTACAGTATTCTTGTCAACAACTTTGATGCAACTCATTGTGCGATAATTCTTGCACTTTTCGGGTCTTTCAATCTTCGCAGTTATGTGTATGATGTTTTTCAAATAGTCAGATGGTATGTTCCCAGACTCATACATTCTACACACCGACGTGATTAATCGTTTTGCTATTACTTCCCCCAACATTTTAGAAATTCTGATGGAATGTTATCTATCCCTTCTGCTTTATTCCCTCGTAAGTCTTCCAAAGCTCTTTCAAAATCTGATTCTTATGCTGGATCTCGTATCTTTCCTGTATCGACTCCTGTTTCCTCTTCTATCACGTTATCAGACACGTCTCCCCCCAAATAGAAGCCTTCAGTGTACTCATTCTACTTATCCTTTATGGACACTGTATTTAACAGTGGAATTTCCATTGCACTCTTAACGTTATCCCTCTTGTTTTTACTTACGCCAAAGGTTGTTTGAATTTTTTTATATGCTAAGTCAATCTTTCCGACAGTCATTTCTTTTTCGATTTCTTCACATCTTTCATCCAGCCGTTTCGCCTTAGCTTACCTGCATTTCTTATTTATTTCATTCCAAAGTGACTTGTATTTTAGTATTCCTGAAAGTGCTTGAACATTTTTGTTCTCCCTTCTTTCATCGATCAAATGAAGTATTTCTTGAGTTACCCATGATTTCTACGCAGCTATCTTTTTGCGTCTATGTTTTTGTTTCCAATCTCTGTGACTACCCTTTTTAGAGATGCCCATTCTTCTTCAAATGAACTGCATGCTGAACTATTCCTTATCACAGTATCTATTGCCTCAGATCTTCAAGTGTATCTCCCCATTCCTTAGTACTTCCGTATCCACTTCTTAGCGAATTGATTCTTCCTGGCTGCTCTCTCAAACTTAAGCGTACTCTTCGTCCCTACTAAATTGGGATCTGAGTTTATATCTGCTCTAGGGTACGCCTTACAATCCAGTATGTGATATAGAAATCTCTGTCTGATCATAACGTATAACTGAAATCTTCTCGTGTCTCCCGGCCTTTCCCATGTATACCTCCTCTTCTTGTCGTTCTTGAACAGAGTATTTTTCCCGTAACCCTTTCTTCTACTCCTTGCACTACAACCGTATCTCAGTCCCTCATGACTATTAAATTTTCATATCCCTTTACCTACTGAATTACCCGTTCAATATACTCATTTATTTTCTTTGTCTCTTAATATTCTGATACAACTTCGGCATGTATACATGAACTACTGTTGTCGGTGTTGATTTGCTGTCGATTCTGATGAGAGAAACCCTATCACTGAGCTGTTCACAGTAACTCACTCTCTGACCTACATTCCTATTCATAACGAATCCTACCCCCGTTACACAATTTTTTTTTTTTTTTTTTGCTGCTGACAATTTACTATATTGATCTGACAAGAAATCCTTGTCTTCTTTCCATTTCATTTTACTGACACCCACTATTTCTAAATTCAGCTGTAGCATTCCCCTGTCATATTTTCGAGCCTCTTGATACATGCAACAAAATGCGACAAGAGTTTGGAAGACATTTTGTCTGCTCCCTTGGTGAGGACCAAAAAATTATTTATAGAAACAAGATCTCCACTCTGCAACGAGGTAGGCCGCCTACAGTCATTATATCAGCAGGCCTCCTGCCTGTGTCTGAAGTGAATGTTATTAATCATCTTACTCCGGTTCTCTTAAATATGTCCAGATCAATTTCCTCGACTAAGAGGTCACTGAGGGACCAAAGGTTGGATATCGGAGAGTTAATAGTGTATGCAAGCGTTATTTCTACAGGGGTGGTCTTATGCACCTCATGTTCAACGGAATTTAAAGCAAAATTAAGCCGACATGTGGATTTATCCCAGATACTCTTGTAACCTCCCCCTCACTTATCGGCCTTAATGACAAATAGTTCAAATGGCTTTGAGCACTATGGGACTCAACTGCTGAGTTCATTAGTCCCCTAGAACTTAGAACTAGTTAAACCTAACTAACCTAAGGACATCACAAACATCCATGCCCGAGGCAGGATTCGAACCTGCGACCGTAGCGGTCTTGCGGTTCCAGACTGCAGCGCCTTTAACCGCACGGCCACTTCGGCCGGCCCCTTAATGACAGTGAAAAATTAAACCGAGTGTACCTAATGGAAATTTGGGAAAAGCAATCATCACCGAAGTTAATCTGGCGGTAAAGAGGGAGGAAGGATTACATCTAAATGAAAGGAAAAATGCAAATGAAATAGGTTCAAGTGCGTGTGAAACCTTATGGGACTTAACTGCTAAGGTCATCAGTCCCTAAGCTTACACACTACTTAACCTAAATTATCCTAAGGACAAACACACACAACCATGCCCGAGGGAGGACTCGAACGTTCGCCGGGACCAGCCGCACAGTCCATGACTGCAGCACCTAAGACCACTAGGCTAATTCCGCGTGGCAAATGAAATTGGTGGAAATTAATTTTGAAAAAGGGTAAAGTTAATAAAGAAAGTAACTGTGCGGTCGTTACGTTAACAATTAACTGGCGTTAATTAGATATTTGAGATTTGGGGAAAATTACGGTCGCCAGTCCTATGGACAACTAGTAAAATAACTGAAAAAGAAAGGTTAATGCACATATAATTAGCAGTAAAAGCGTGGCAACTGACGGTTGACACGTGTTGTGTGAAAACAATGTTTGTCAGAAGCAATAAATTTCGCTATACTCTGACTTAATTTAGCAAAAGAATTAATAAAACCGGAAAACTGAAAGTTAATTTAGTAACTGAAATAAATAGTGAACTTTGTTTCTGAAGCACAACGAAATAAAATAAAATAAGGTTAGTCTTGGGCTGCCTCCACAATCATCTCAAAAGCAACTTGAATCTACGCAATTTAGAAATAAGAGATTAAACTTTGAACTTGAATTAAATGATTTTGAACAATTAACAATAGTAAAATTTAGTACGTACCAAGCTGAGCTGCAGTCACAGGTAAGCTAAAATTTGGTAACAAAACTCGCACTCTTAATTTGTGCTTGTGTAATCTAAATATCGTCCTGTTTGGTTATTGTAGCCAGCTATGAATACTTTAACTGAACTTTGAAAGTAAAGCAGTGAAATGGAATGATATTACTTTAATGCTGGCGTTTGAATTTCAACGACACTCGGGTTCATTTCAGAAAAGGAAGGGACCCTGCTTGGTAATGCAATAGGGACAATGAGCAACAAAGGTTCATGCTAAGTTGCTATATTTTAATGATGCAAATGGAACAGTTTGAAAAGCTGAGGTCTGCCATACAGTTCTAAGACTTTACGTGCTTTCAGTCTTTCTTGTTGATTGATTGAAGGTTTGAAGTCGTCGATCGAGGAGGTGGCGACAATCACTTATTGTCGGCTGTCGCTGTTGCAGAAGCTGGATGTTGGCGCGCCTTCTTCTCGACACGGTCACCAGGCGAAACGGGCTCTTGATGTGTGCTAGCTAATGTTTCCCGTCCGCGACACCGTGCCAGAGACTATCATAGCAAGTCGAGCGCAATTACATGCTGCCAAACCCCAAAAGGGCGGCAACTCGCGGGAGCGTCACTCAACACACCTGCTCCACCGCCCTACTCCAGCCAGACTCTGCTCTGCCTGCGCTCCACGCAGTAGAGATAACACTACCCAAGATGCTAAACTCTTTGGTTCTCCACACGACCTACTTATGCAATCGTTCGATAGGATAGTTTTCCCTAGGCAAGACCCAGAGTGAAAATACAAATAATATTTACAAAACAAACCAATTATACATCGACATATATATATATATATATATATATATATATATATTAATTATTTAATTCAAGTTCAAATACCGTGTGTTGCTTGTGTGTTGCAGGCTGTGCAATTGACGCAGCGTACTGTAAACAGTAGAATGGTAAGGTATTCATGTCGGGAAAAAGCCGAGATGGTGGGTGGAAACTGTCGACAGGCAACACGAATATATATATATATATATATATATATATATATATATATATATATATATATATATATATATATATATATAAATTGTAAAACAATTACAATATATAAAGACACAGAAATGTCATATCTTCAGGAAACAAAATAAGCAAAAATGTTTATAGTACAATAGATGGAAATAGGAGGATACGCATTTCCGGCGTTACACTCTGAGATTGGTTATGATAGATAATCATGTTACTTTACGTTCCAACTAACACATACCGCAAATAAGGGTTGAACGTAGTATGGGATGGTGGTATTTTGAGGTATGACATTATCAAAACAGAATTTCTTAAATTTCCTAGAAGTAGGTCTATTATCACTGACTAATGTCTTGAGAGGTCCAAAGTGAGAAAATATTTTACCATGGTACTAATTCGTTAAACCTGCAGTCATTTTCTCCTTGGAAAAAGAAAGACACAGTGGGTGAAAACATCCACCACAACCAAAATATACTTATTCCCACTCTTAGTGCTTGGAAGCCACCCTAAATAATCGACAAACAATTTATCCATTGTCCTCTCTTCCCGGCTCTGAGACGGCAGCCTGACATTCCTGACGTTTCTTGACCAATTTACTTACATTTAACATATGAATTAAGAGATGGCCGTGTAAGATATTTTTTTATCTTCATAATGCCCTTAAAGGTCCCTAAATGACCCCCACACAAGGTATGATGAAAATAAACACCATAGGGACTAACTCCTTAGGGTGACTAATCTTCCTCTCGTAATGTGTACAAGAACATGGGAGACGTTTATTAAGAAAGTACTCAGCTACTTTCTTCTCAATAAGAAGCTGACCCCTAAAATTATTCAGCACTTGATGCCACTTCTGCTGCTCCTCTAAATTCGCGCAGCAGGACGGAATCTCTGCTAGTATAACTAAACTACATCTGATTGTATTATCTCAGGAGGCTCCTGAACCTCACTAAGCATACGACTCAGTGCATCAGCGATCTTATTGTCACAACCCTTTGTGTAGTTTACTACAAACCAAAATGCTGATATTCGAACTGCCAATGTGCTGCCTTGCCAGTTTTATGGAGCCTAGCCAGTACTCAGCTTAGCACCTGATTGTCAGTTTCTAAAAAGCAATATATGTGCTGCTATCCAAACTTAAATTCCTCCAGCGCAAATAAAACTGTCAAGGCCTCCAACTCGTGTAAGTAACTCTGTTGCTAATACTGCCCTAGATGCATACGCGACCGGCTGACGATCTACCTCAAATTCTCGTAATACGACAGCAGCAACCCCCGAGTTGAAGCGACTCATCTAGAGACCAAATTGACCCTAAAAATCGACAAATGGATAGAAATGAACTTGGTGAAAAAGTTCACTACTTCGTCAAATCCTGCTTTCTTATGTCAACCATACTTTCTTATGTCAAGGGGGTGGCAAATTATAACTGACATATGAGCACTATTATCAGTCTTAATGCCATTGGCAGAAACTAGATGAAATAGGAAAGATAGCTCAACCTGTGCCATATTAACCTTCGCGGTTTTGACTGTTAATCATTCTTCCCTAAACCAAGACAACACCTGCCTAAGGTGCTGCAGGTTCTTATTAAAGTTTTGCTATAAGCAACTTCGCCATCGAGGTAATTATACACACAAGAGAACTTCATTTCGGCCAAGAAGGACCCTAGAAAATGAGATGAGACTGCTGCACCGCGCCCGCATCTCGTGGTCGTGCGGTAGTGTTCTCGCTTCCCACGCCCGGGTTCAATTCCCGGCGGGGTCAGGGATTTTCTCTGCCTCGTGATGGCTGGGTGTTGTGTGCTGTCCTTAGGTTAGTTAGGTTTAAGTAGTTCTAAGCTCTAGGGGACTGATGACCATAGATGTTAAGTCACATAGTGCTCAGAGCCATTTTTTTTGCTGCACCGCTTGACAGTCTGAATGGAACTCTGTTGAACTCAAGCAAGTTACAGTCCACGCAGAAAGCAATCAGAAGCTTCGATTCTTCTGCTGGTACTACCCGGCGGTAACTTTGATTCAGATGAAGAACAGTGAAATAGTACGCTCCCAGAAACCAAGAAAATCAAGTGTGTCTATCAGACAGACTCACCGACTCCAAAACTACCTTCTGGTTAAGTGGCTCGGTAGTCTAAAATGGGCGTTTGGGAGCCAAAAACATCGGGATGACATACAGAGAGTGCAATGTGAAGGAAAAACACCTTAGTATTTGCGTAAATAAACAGTCGCTGCTGTATACAGTCTTAGGATTGCCACTACCTGCTCCAAGTTGAGGGATGTGCATCTTATCTGTTTTTCAAAAAATGTGTCCTAACAGTGAACAGTGTTTTACAATCACTAAATCAGTAAACACATATGAATGTGACGAAATATAAATACGTATAGAAGGTGAACATTAATAAAACCGACAAACTGTAGGGACGGATTCCTGACTGGAATGTGGGGAAAAAGGTCCTATGAACATGTGTCCGGAAATGCGTCGTTGTCACGGTAGGTGGCGCTGACGAATGAAAGTTCCTCTGACCACATACCGTGTGTTGCTTGTGTGTTGCAGGCTGTGCAATTGACGCAGCGTACTGTAAACAGTAGAATGGTAAGATATTCATGTCGGGAAAAAGCCGAGATGGTGGGTGGAAACTGTCGACAGGCAACACGACTATACCAAATCAAGTACTCTCACAAACACCAGCCACAACATTTCAAGCCCTATTGCGTGTTTGTGTGATCATGGTTCCTTTCAGAAAGGCGAACTAGCAGGGAGGTGGCTAGCTGTGAGTATACCACATTTGGAGGACCATATCGTACAGGATATTGAGACGAACCCTATACAAGTTCCAGGCAACTGGTCCTCCAACATGGTGTAAGCCAAACTACGATTATGTATATCCTGCAAGACAACCGCTATTATCCCAACCACCTGCAACGATTACCAGCACCGGATTTCTCTCTGCGGGAAGCATTTTGTCAAAGGTGTTTGCAGCAGATCATCACAATTATAGGATTTGTGCCATCAGTCCTCTTTACCGACGATTCAGCCTTTACAAGAACTAGCATCATCAGTCTGCATAATCGCCATTTGTGTACTACAGATTCGATACGTGGTCAGAGGAACGTACACATCTACAATGGCAACGATGCATTCCCGCACATATTTTTATAGGATCTTTCTTCCTCTATTGCCAGTCAGGAATCCGTCCGTGCAGTTTGTCGGTTTTGTTTAAGTTCACCATGTCTATACACCAAGCGTAAATTTAATGTTATTCCGTTCCAGCACAAATCTGTTATTATTTACTTTGAATTTCGTACTAATAATTGCACCTTATAGCATCTGAATTGTTCACTGATCAAAAGAAAAAAAATGGTTCAAATGGCTCTGAGCACTATGGGACTTAACTTCTGAGGTCATCAGTCCCCTAGAACTTAGAACTACTTACACCTAACTAACCTAAGGACATCACACACATCCATGCCCGAAGCAGGATTCGAACCTGCGACCGTAGCGGTCGCGCGGTTCCAGACTGTAGCGCCTAGAACCGCTCGGCCACTCCGGCCGGCGATAAAAAAGAAAAAAAAAAAAAAAAAAAAAAAAAAAACGGTATCTTCCGTAAGATGTAAGTATGTAGCTGAACTTGTAAATAAGAAGTAGAGAACATTCGCTGCAGTTAAGTCCCTTAGTGAATAAAGTAACATCATCAAATCGTTACTTTCGTGTTCTACAATGCAACACGCAGTGGTAAGAATTTCATTCAAATGTAACAGCATATTAGGCGGAATATTTGCCGTGTATTATCTCTCAGTTGTGCTCAAACAAGTGTTATATGAATGAGATCTCTGCGGTTTTATCACGATATCGCCTACGACTCAAAATTAATTGTTTCGAAGCTGACCTACCACTCAATAGATTTTATTTGCTTATAGTATATCACGTTACGGAATCGTACAGCTTCTCTTCAGGTCATAAATGAATGCCGACCATTACACTCCGAAGAAATACTTGATAATTAGTCAGCGAAACAATTTTTATTGTCAACGTTTAGCTCTGTTTTGTATCGATATAAAATGATTATTTCGTTTTCTATTATAGTCTATATTTCATTCAAAAATGTTGTACGATGAAGTATATCTTTAAATATGACTTTTCTACTAGACTAAATATACTTACTTTTAAATATAATTTATCGTTTTCATTTGGAATTCTGCCCAGATAATATCACAAGCTAGACGTAACACAAACTTATTGTATCTATGAACTTAAATTCTTTTGTTCGCTTAGCTAACAGGAGCCAATAGTATATTTGTCGCATTATCTTTCCCCTTGAGAACTATTTTAAAAGTTTCATTTACTTCAATTTAATTCCATTTAATTTCTTTGTCCCATTCTTTAGGAATTAAAATGGTATGATTTGGGGACAAATTTTCTTTTTCCTTAAGTAGGAGTTAGAACTTCTTTATTTTCTTTATACCCACCGTAGTTCTACTCGTATTTAAGCTTTCTCATACATAGTTAGTCGACGACCGTGAACAAGTGCCAGCAAAAATCTATCCCCCAGGCAATAACGTGCCTGTATAAAGATTCCGTGGGATTACTATTTGTAGTTACCGGAAAGTTCAAGACAGTTTGCAGGTAACCAACACTGTAGATTACTATTTATAGTTACGGGAAAGCTCAGGACAGTTTACAGGTAACCAACACTGTACGACCAATACATAGTTACGCAGCAAAATTCTCTAGTGCCAGTTCAGCATCAAATATCGTAAACTAAGTCACTATTGCTTAAAGCGAAATAAAATTCCACTTATTTATAATAACGACACATTACACTATCCTCTCAGTGCAAGCAAAACCTACCAATCACCACGACGAACACTCTATTCTGTCAGAGTGTACTGACCACATACACCAAAACAACCACTACTACACTCAAATCTAAGTTTGCAGCACCGGAAAACTAGTTAGAATTTACGGTACAGTCTAGGTCAAATCCGGTTAAGACCCAACAATAAATACTTGGTCTCTGTACAGTCTCCACAATGAAATACTTCTGCCCGCCAATAAGATCTTTAAGCCCTCTCTGTATTATTACATAGGCAGATCTCCCTCAGTACTAATTCAGTGATTCACGATGGGAACCATTAGATAGTATTTCGCTGACGGAACTCTCACAGCTAAACAAGACAATTATCTTGAACCAGTAATTGCTCTGACCAGTAGGTTGTCAAACTCTGCGACTACCGCGAGTTGTACTGCTAAGTTGTGACTATCCGTATTAACTGTCAGCATGTCACCTCCACGGTGTGTGAACTTCACTGCTGAAGACGACTTCTCCAGAGAAGCACTCTCTCTCTCTCTCTCTCTCTCTCTCTCCTTCCCCTTCCCCGCCCCCCTCCGTCTCCGCCCACGCTCTCTCTCTCTCTCTCTCTCTCTCTCTCTCTCTCTCTCCGACCTCGCCATAAGATCCATGTGAAACCATTTTGGAATCATTTACACAAACAAATCTAAAGTGAAATAATTATTTTTAGTAATTAAGTCATTATTGCAGGTGGCTGTTGACTCTTCTTCTCGCGACCGCCTATGACTGTAGTAGCAACTTTGCCGTTCGAGCTGCAACTGCCATGCATCACCAATGTAATTGCGCTCTTTGCCACACGAAGCATCAATACAGGTTTTTGCTTCTGTATGAGTATTCTATACCAAATTGAACATAGACATATATAAGTAACATTACAATAAATAGCGATTAATATTTAATTCAATAGCAAATTCTGCCGGTACTCCAATAGGTTACCGTGACAACAGAATTAACCCGTCACAAGAGGTATAAGGCCTAATCATCCCCTACACGAGCAAATTGTCAATAATCTTTCTAACTGCTACATTCTGGGTGGCGATAACTGGTAAGGAGAGTGACGTATGGAATCTTGTCAGTAAGTTGGACCTTCTATTCGACTTTGTCGCTTACACCCAACTGTCTTGTTAAAACATCCAGAGATTCAGCAAATAAACTTAATAATTGTTGATCTAAGTCTACCCCGAAATGCTGGACATCAAACTGCTATTCACTAGAATCAGCACTATTAACTGATGACTACTAGCCATGACTACAAAATTGATATAACCCTCACTCAGATGAAACTTGAAGTCAAACTTATTATCATGATTGTCTAAAACACAACTCGTTTCATCCGTGAAATTGAAGCCCAATAGTAATAGTAGAAATTAAAGCCTCCCCCGTCCCCCTGAGAACGCCTCATTCCAGACGAGTGTAACCCCAAATGTTTGCGTGGTAGAGTAATTATGGTGTATGTGGAGATAGTGTTTGCCGAACAATCGCCGACATAGTGCAACTGAGGCGGAATAAGAGGAACCAGCCCGCTTTCCCCGAGGCAGATGGAAAACCGCCTTAAAAACCATCCACAGGCTGGCCGGCACACCGGACCTCGACACCAATCCGCTGGACGGATTCGTGCCGGGGACCGGCACGCCTTCCTGGTCGGGAAGCAGCGCGTTAGACCGCGCGGCTAGCCGGGCGGGCATCTGATTCATACTATCATTGATTTCAATATTATCGCTAACAATTTTCATAGGACATTCTTACATCATCAAGAGTACCTTTATGAATAGTTTAGTCCAGTACATTCTGTCACGTTCATTTCGTCGTTTGCTTTAACTCTTTTTTTTTACATAGCTGTTCTATGTAAGTTTTTCTTAACATCTAGTGCCTGCAATATATCGTTTGCTGTTGGCCTGAGTAATGGATAAGTAATTGTGGTTTTCATTGATGTCCTTATAATCCTAATTTGCTAAGCTGCTGGACATGATGCTTCCTTTGTTCTGGTGTACCTTCCTATTATTACATAAATTCTCTAGTATACATTTTGATATGTTTGTTTCCCTATGCCTCTATATGTATTTGTACTCTCAGTCTTACAATTCAATGGTCATTTGCAGTTTTAAAGGTTCGTCGAATCCCCTACCAGTTTCTCGTTGTTTGAAGAAATATGCATATTTTCATTTTTGGCTCAGTTTGATTGTTGTCATTTCCTTTTGTATTTATCTTCCTCTAGAAGAGCCTTTAAGGATAGACATAAGGTAATATCTATAATGAAGTAATATCTGAAGCAAATGTTTACAAATATTCAGTGGATCTTCATAAGATCTCAAAGTGGTGCAGAGATTAGTCACTTGCTTTAAATATTCAAAAATGTGAAACTGTACATACCGTAAAATGGAAACACGTAGCATCGTTTGACCATTGACAGTATCGGCCGCTACGAAAATGCAGCCGGTCTGCCAGTCCTAGAATACTGATCAAGTGTGTGGAACCCATACGAAACAGATTTATCAGGAGGTACTAAACTCATAGAAAGACGCGCAGCACGAGTGGTCTTAGGATTGTTTGACCCACGGAAGTGCTTCGTGCAGGTACTGAACTACCTGAAGTCACAGACGCTTGAAGAGAGAAGTAAATTATCCTGCGAAAGTCGCATTACAAAGTATTAAGAAACATCTTTAAGTCAGCAATCTAGGCACATGCTACGACCCTTTATGTATTGCTGCTGTAGCTGTCACGAAGACAAGATTAAACTACGAGGTCTTGCTGAAAAGTAATGCCTCCGAAGTTTATATGTGAAAACACGTAAAGCTTTTTAAATGACAAACGTTTATTAACGGTCTACATCTTTATTCTTCATGTCCATGTATTTGTTTCTCAACATAGCCACCATGGCGAGGAACACAATTCTCCCAACGCGAGACCAGTTTGTTGATACGGTCACAGTAGAATATTTGAACTTCGTTGACGGCGCCACAGCCTCACCTCGGCTTGCTCCGCTTCATCAGTATCACAGTGAAGTCCTCGAATGCGTTCTTTAAGTTTCGGAAACAGATGAAAATCGGATGGGGCCAAGTCGAGATTTTATGTAGGATGATCGATGACACAGCATCTAATGCATCAGATTGTTGCAGCTATCGCAGAGCTCGTGTGTGTCATGACAGTGTTATGCTGAAGGACAATGTACTCTATCTGTGAACGAACTCTTCGAATTCGAAACTCATTATAACACGCTGTGTCTCACGCACCGACGTAGTTACGTTACACACAGCCATGTTACACGTGTCAGGTTGGAGGCATCTAGCGGCAGAGATCTGTAACCATGTGTAGATAAAGAAGAAAGATGCAGGATATTAATAATCTTGTTTTATTAAAAAAGCTTTACGAGTCTTCACACGAAGATTTTCGGAGGGGTTACTTTTCAACACGCCCTGATAATTACAGCGAACAGTACTCCATATGCGAATGAAGCGAGAGCCGTAGTATGTGGTACAGTGACATGCCACGCACTTCGCAGTGGTTTTGTAGACAGTAGATGTAGAGGTAAATGTAGAGTCCTAAGCTGAATGGATTCCTAAAATACTCGTTAGTACACTCCTGGAAATTGAAATAAGAACACCGTGAATTCATTGTCCCAGGAAGTGGAAACTTTATTGACACATTCCTGGGGTCAGATACATCACATGATCACACTGACAGAACCACAGGCACATAGACACAGGCAACAGAGCATGCACAATGTCGGCACTAGTACAGTGTATATCCACCTTTCGCAGCAATGCAGGCTGCTATTCTCCCATGGAGACGATCGTAGAGATGCTGGATGTAGTCCTGTGGAACGGCTTGCCATGCCATTTCCACCTGGCGCCTCAGTTGGACCAGCGTTCGTGCTGGACGTGAAGACCGCGTGAGACGACGCTTCATCCAGTCCCAAACATGCTCAATGGGGGACAGATCCGGAGATCTTTCTGGCCAGGGTAGTTGACTCACACCTTCTAGAGCACGTTGGGTGGCACGGGATACATGCGGACATGCATTGTCCTGTTGGAACAGCAAGTTCCCTTGCCGGTCTAGGAATGGTAGAACGATGGGTTCGATGACGGTTTGGATGTACCGTGCACTATTCAGTGTCCCCTCGACGATCACCAGTGGTGTACGGCCAGTGCAGGAGATCGCTCCCCACACCATGATGCCGGGTGTTGGCCCTGTGTGCCTCGGTCGTATGCAGTCCTGATTGTGGCGCTCACCTGCACGGCGCCAAACACGCATACGACCATCATTGGCACCAAGGCAGAAGCGACTCTCATCGCTGAAGACGACACGTATCCATTCGTCCCTTCATTCACGCCTGTCGCGACACCACTGGAGTCGGGCTGCACGATGTTGGGGCGTGAGCGGAAGACGGCCTAACGGTGTGCGGGACCGTAGCCCAGCTTCATGGAGACGGTTGCGAATGGTCCTCGCCGATACCCCAGGAGCAACAGTGTCCCTAATTTGCTGGGAAGTGGCGGTGCGGTCCCCTACGGCACTGCGTAGGATCCTACGGTCTTGGCGTGCATCCGTGCGTCGCTGCGGTCCGGTCCCAGGTCGACGGGCACGTGCACCTTCCGCCGACCACTGGCGACAACATCGATGTACTGTGGAGACCTCACGCCCCACGTGTTGAGCAATTCGGCGGTACGTCCACCCGGTCTCCCGCATGCCCACTATACGCCCTCGCTCAAAGTCCGTCAACTGCACATACGGTTCACGTCCACGCTGTCGCGGCATGCTACCAGTGTTAAAGACTGCGATGGAGCTCCGTATGCCACGGCAAACTGGCTGACACCGACGGCGGCGGTGCACAAATGCTGCGCAGCTTGCGCCATTCGACGGCCAACACCGCGGTTCCTGGTGTGTCCGCTGTGCCGTGCGTGTGATCATTGCTTGTACAGCCCTCTCGCAGTGTCCGGAGCAAGTATGGTGGGTCTGACACACCGGTGTCAATGTGTTCTTTTTTCCATTTCCAGGAGTGTATAACTTTTTCACAATATTTCCATAGCCTGAAATTCCTAGTGATTTTTTCTGATTTCGTCTATCCATTACCGAAATGTTTTAAATTAAAATGCAGTCTTCTTGTAAATTTCCGTCCTCCCCTCCCTCTCAAAAAAAAAAAAAGGCCAATAAGTGCAAGGTATTCCAGTATGTCTATTTCATCTAAGGATACGTAACATGATTACTTAAAAAAAGTAACAACAAATTTATTTCCCAAATGAAGTAAAGGGCTGACTTATGGTATAGTGGAACACAAACAAGAATAAAGAATACTAAATTTTATTGCATGCGAATTTGATTATATAGAACGTTTTCGTCTCCGTAGCTGTTTACACACGAACATAAAATAATTATGTCGAGATACTGGGTTACTGATCCCTTATTATGTCCAACTACACTGTGCAAAACAATTAAAGGATCACTTCATTGAACTCCCGTAATTGTCTCCCATTGCAACGCGTAAATTTGAAATTTGGCTCAGTGCTGGCTACTACCTTTCCTCTATAATAGCACAAAATCGTGGCGTCCTGCGACGTAGCTCTTGGGCTCGGCGATGCTTCACACAGCTGGATGTCGACACAACGGGGAAAAAGGTCACAGCCCAGAAGTTCATGTGAACTGTAAGGTGGGTAATGATGTTTCAGCAGTGCGCAAGTAGCAGAATTACTGCATTTACTAGGCAGTCTTGTATTTTAATAACCGTTTAAATTTTGTATCCAACTGTTTGTGCTCTCTGTAGATTAGCTCAAACGTTCTTTGCACAACAGTATTTAGCATGGATAGGGACTGCGACTGCTGTGTTCGGATTCGGGCTGAGTTGGCATCCCTTCGCTCCCAGCTTCAGGCAGTGTTGGCTTCGGTCACACAGCTTGAGGCTGTTGCCAATGGGCATCACTGTGGAGGTCCGGACGGGGGTTTGTCGGGGACGGCCAGCTCGTCCCACGCATCCCCCGATCGGACTACGGCTGTGGCTGCCAGGGATACTGCCCACATTGAGGCTGACCCATCACCCGTGGTCGAGTGGGAGGTCGTCTTCAGGTGTGGCAGGGGGCGAAAGACATTCCGGAGGGCTGAACGGAAGGCCTCTCCAGTTTGTCTGACGAACCGGTTATCAGGCTCTGTCTCCAACTTATACTGATCTTCGGCCGGACATGGCTGCTTGTCGTTTTCCAGAGGTTGCCCCTCAGTCTGCAAGATCTGGGTGGTCGCAGAAGGTGGGCTTACTTACTGGTAGTTGGGAGCTCCAACGTTAGGCGCGTAATGGGGCCCCTTAGGGATATGGCTGCAAGGCAGGGCAAGAAAACCCATGTGCACTCCGTGTGCGGGGAGTCATTCCAGATGTGTAAAGGGTCCTTCCGGATGCCATGAAGGATACAGGGTGCTCATGTCGGCACCAATGATGTGTGTCGCTATGGATCGGAGGAAATCCTCTCCTTCCGGCGGCTATCTGATTTGGTGAAGACTGCCAGTCTCGCTAGCGGGATGAAAGCAGAGCTCACCATCTGCAGCATCGTCGACAGGACTGACTGCGGACGTTTGGTACAGAGCCGAGTGGAGGATCTGAATCAGAGGCTGAGACGGTTCTGCGACCGTGTGGGCTGCAGATTCCTCGACTTGCGCCATAGGGTGGTGGGGTTTCGGGTTCTGCTGGATAGGTCAGGAGTCGACTACACAGAGCAGGCGGCTACGCGGGTAGCAGGGGTTGTGTGGCGTGGACTGGGCGTTGTTTTAGGTTAGATGGCCTCGGGCAAGTACAGAAAGGGCAACAGCCTCAAAGGGTGCGGGGCAAAGTCATAACATGCGGGGACCAAGCAAAAATCGGTATTGTGATTGTAAACTGTCGAAGGTGCGTTGGTAGAGTACCGGAACTTCAAGCGCTGATAGAAAGCACCGAAGCTGAAATCGTTATAGGTATGGGAAGCTGGCTGAAGCCAGAGATAATTCTGCCGAAATTTTTACAAAGGCACAGGCGGTGTTTAGAAAGGATAGATTGCATGCAACCGGTGGTGGCGTATTTGTCGCTGTTAGTAGTAGTTTATCCTGTAGTGAAACAGAAGTGGATAGTTCCTGTGAATTATTGTGAGTGGAGGTTATACCCAACAACCGCGCTAGGTTAATAATTGGCTCCTTTCGCTGACTCAGCAGCATTAGTGGCAGAACAACTGAGAGAAAATCTGGAATACATTTCACATAAATTTCCTCAGCATGTTATAGTCTTAGGTGGAGATTTCAATTTACCAGATATAGACTGGGACACTCAGATGTTTAGGACGGGTGGTAGGGACAGAGCATTGAGTGACATTATACTGAGTGCACTATCCGAAAATTACCTCGAGCAATTAAACAGAGAACCGACTCGTGGAAATAACATCTTGGACCTACTGATAACAAACAGACCCGAACTTTTCGACTCTGTAAGCGCAGAACAGGGAATCAGTGATCATAAGGCCGTTACAGCATCCCTGAATATGGAAGTAAATAGGAATATTAAAAAAGGGAGGAAGGTTTATCTGTTTAGCGAGAGTAATAGGAGGCAGATTTCAGATTACCTAACAGATCAAAACGAAAATTTCTGTTCCGACACTGACAATGTTGAGTGTTTATGGAAAAAGTTCAAGGCAATCGTAAAATGCGTTTTAGACAGGTACGTGCCGAGTAAAACTGTGAGGGACGGGAAAAACCCACCATGGTTCAACAACAAAATTAGGAAACTACTGCGAAAGCAAAGGGAGCTTCACTGCAAATTTAAACGCAGCCAAAAGCTCTCAGACAAACAGAAGCTAAACGATGTCAAAGTTAGCGTAAGGAGGGCTATGCGTGAAGCGTTCAGTGAATTCGAAAGTAAAATTCAATGTACCGACTTGACAGAAAATCCTAGGAAGTTCTGGTCTTACGTTAAATCAGTAAGTGGATCGAAACAGCATATCCAGGCACTCTGGGATAATAATGGCATTGAAACAGAGGATGACACGCGTAAAGCTGAAATACTAAACACCTTTTTCCAAAGCTGTTTCACAGAGGAAGACCGCACTGCAGTTCCTTTTATGAATCCTCGCACGAACGAAAAAATGGCTGACGTCGAAATAAGTGTCCAAGGAATAGAAAAGCAACTGCAATCACTCAACAGATGAAAGTGCACTGGACCTGACGGGATACCAGTTCGATTCTACACAGAGTACGCGAAAGAACTTGCCCCCCTACTAACAGCCGTGTACCGCAAGTCTCTAGAGGAACGGAAGGTTCCAAATGATCGGAAAAGAGCACAGGTAGTTCCAGTTTTCAAGAATAGTCGTCGAGCAGATGCGCAAAACTATAGGCCTATATCTCTGACATCGATCTGTTGTAGAAATTTAGAACATGTTTTTTGTTCGCGTATCATGTCATTTCTGGAAACCCAGAATCTACTATGTAGGAATCAATATGGATTCCAGAAACAGCGATCGCGTGAGACCCAACTCGCTTTATTTGTTCATGAGACCCGGAAAATATTAGATACAGGTTCCCAGGTAGATGCTACTTTCCTTGACTTTCGGAAGGCGTTCGATACAGTTCCGCACTGTCGCCTGATTGAAGAGTTTTTAGCAAACAGAACACAGCATGAGAGACGTCTACAGACGTTAAAGTAACCTCTGGCGTGCCACAGGAGAGCTTTATGGGACCATTGCTTTTCACAATATATATAAATGACCTAGTAGATAGTGTCGGAAGTTCCATGCGGCTTTACGCGGATGATGCTGTAGTATACAGAGAAGTTGCAGCATTAGAAAATTGCACCGAAATTCAGGAAGATCTGCAGCTGATAGGCACTTGGTGCAGGGAGTGGCAACTGACCCTTAACATAGACAAATGTAACGTGTTGCAAATACATAGAAAGGAGGATCCTATATTGTATGATTATATGATAGCAGAAAAAACATTGGTCGCAGTTACTTCTGTAAAATATCTGGGAGTTTGCTTACGGAACGATTTGAAGTGGAATGATCATATAAAACTAATTGTTGGTAAGGCGGGTGCCAGTTTGAGATTCATTGGGAGAGTCCTTAGAAAATGTAGTCCATCAAAAAAGAAGGTGGCTTACAAAACACTCGTTCGACCTATACTTGAGTATTGCTCATCAGTGTGGGATCCGTACCAGGGCGGGTTGACAGAGGAGATAGAGAGGATCCAAAGAAGAGCGGCGCGTGTCGTCACACGCTTATTTGGTAAGCGTGATAGCGTTACGGAGATGTTTAGCAAACTCAAGTGGCAGACTCTGCAAGACAGGCGGTCTGCATCGCGGTGTACCTTGCTGTCCAGGTTTCGAGAGGGTGCGTTTCTGGATGAGGTATCGAATATATTGCTTCCCGCTACTTATACCTCTCGAGGAGATCACGAATGTAAAATTAGGGAGATTCGAGCGCGCACGGAGGCTCTCCGGCAGTCGTTCTTCCCGCGAAACATACGCGACTGGAAGAGGAAAGAGAGGTAATGACAGTGGCACGTAAAGTACCCTCCGCCACACACCGTTGGGTGGCTTGCGGAGTATAAATGGAAATGGAAATACGAACTGGCACCAAATTTGACCAGATTTTATGATGAATCAGAGGCAAAGTAATGAGTTTTCTTGTGGGAAAGATAATGTTTTGATACAAAAAAGAGAAGAGATACGCTCTTCAATTGATTAATTCCATTATCTACACCCGCTTATTTCTATATGTGGTAGCGGACGGGCGTATGACTAGCTCCGTCGTGTCAGTATTGTTTAAAAATGTGTATTCCAAGCGTATATTGAAAAGTGTTATAAAAGTTGTTAGAAAGGCCAAGTTTATTCATATATTTACATCAGTCACACCCATCTGTTCATCATTTCGCCTGCGCTGAGAATCCTACATCATAAGTTCTAATCCAGGACTGGGCAAGAGAGCTGCCCGCATTGTTGCCCGCGAGCAGCGTGAGCGGCGAGGGCAACCTGAGCAGTTATGAGGGGACGTAGTGCGGGTAGCAGAGCTGTGCGACGTCGCTGGTCTGCACGGTGCGTACACTGCACAGGAGGGCAACTGTGCCACTGTGAGGGCCGCGGGAAGCCAGTCACATGTGGCACAACATGCGTGTGTGTGACGTAAAACGTAACTGTAAAACGTGCTCATCCGAAGTTTGTGTTCCTGTGGCATGCAACGGTTGGCCATATACGGATGAACCACAGTTTCAAACCATTGTCACACGTTCTACTTTAATGGCCACAAATAGGATACAGACGTAAAGGATTAAGAAACGAACATATTTCTATTGTAAACGTTACGTAATAATTACACAGACGTGTGTAGTTCAGAAGAGGGGTACTACGTACGAATACGACGTAGGCATTAATTTACATGCCGGTCGGTGTGGTCGAGCGGTTCTAGGCGCTACAGTCTGGAACCGCGCGACCGCTACGGTCGCAGGGTCGAATCCTGCTTCGGGCATGGATGTGTGTGATGTCCTTAGGTTAGTTAGGTTTAAGTAGTTCTAAGTTCTAGGGGACTGATGACTTCAGCAGTTAAGTCCCATAGTGCTCAGAGCCATTTGAACCATTAATTTACATCATCCTGGATGTTTCTACAATGATTCTGAACTAGCATCTCGATATTTGGTGTGAAATTATTGGTCAGTAGGCGCACTGCACCAGTCAGATGAACATCAGTAAGACTACTCCTAAGCTTCGATTTTGTCAGTTTCATTATGGAGAAAACACTTTCGCACAAGTATGTTGTTGTCCCCCCCTCCCCCCCCCCCCCCAAAAAAAAAACTATACACACGAGCAGCAATTTTAAAGCAATGGAAACCGTTCACGTGAGAAATATTTGTAGAAGCTTTCCAAGGCTTCTGCAATGCGAAACTTCTCCTTCAGCACATGATTGCATTGAAAGTCAATGAGTTTCAACTGAATTTCAGAAGGCACGTTTTCAACGTTAACTGCAAAAGGAGTCGCAGGAATCTTGAAATCGCATTCCAGTCAATTTAAGTCCTCAAATCTACTATAAAAAATGCCTTCGAGAGTCTGTAGAACCGTTACAAACCCAGTCTTTGTGACTCACCTGTACTAAATTGTTTTCACTAACAACTAGTGCAACGCTCGGGATCTGTACACACGACATTTCTGACAGTTGCTTTGGCCACAAAAGCAGTTTTCTCTTGAATCCCAAAATAGTGTGAAACGCTTCGCTACATTCAAGGTATTCAGATGCTTGGTTACGTCAGTTAAAAACGCAAGGTCTTAAATAAAATGTGGTTCGTCAAATTATTTCACCGGTTTTCCTTTCGCATCCATGTATAACGCTATATATTTATGTAAACTAAAAAAATAGTTCTAAAACAACAACTCGACTCAACCAGTGTATTTCATAAAAATATGGAACATCGCCGTATTCACACTCGAAATCTGCCAGGAACGATCTGAATTGTCTGTGTCCCAAAGGGTGCGATCAGAGAATGCTAACTATTTTTATAACCACATCCATGACGCCAACTAGTTTGGCACATTTTGCTAGCAGATTAAGACAGTCAAGAACGCTATGTATTTCTGCTAGTTCCTGCTGGACACCGACGGCTTTCAACTTCTTTCGTATCGAAAAACGACACCAGACTTACGATCAATCATTGCAGGAACACCATCTGTTGCAGTCGATGAAAGTTTTTCCCAACATAGCTCGTATTTCTCTATTATATGTTCCGCCAGCCGGTGTGGCCGAGCGGTTCTAGGCGCTACAGTCTGGAACCGCTCGGCCGCTACGGTCGCAGGTTCGAATCCTGCCTCGGGCATGGATGTGCGTGATGTCCTTAGGTTAGTTAGGTTTAAGTAGTTCTAAGTTCTAGGGGACGGATGACCTCAGAAGTTAAGTCCCACAGTGCTCAGAGCCATTTGAACCATTTATTATATGTTGTACGCACAAAAATATATCGTCGACCGTTGTTGTGTAATGCATTGGCATTAAATTGAAGAGTTACTCAATCACATTTAAGTGAGCATCAGCTCCTCACAAAAAGACTGCAAGTTGAGCTACATCATATACATCACTGCTTTCGTCCAATACTAATGAAAAGAAAATTAAATCTTTGATCCTGTTTCTCAGTTGAGCTCCCACATCGTGTGTCATTTCTTCAGTGCGCCTGCAAACCATTGTCCGTGAAAGAGGAACTGTTTCAAAAATAGGAGGACTTGCTGGGCACAAAATTGCTGCGGCAGCAACAAAACATTCTTCCACAAATTCTCCATCGCCGAAGGGCCGTGCTGTTTTAGTTATTTTAAGAGCTACATGATAGCTTACTGTCATCACTGCATAGTTGTGGATGATGAGATTTTCGTCCTGTGAATACAGTACCGCCCGTTAAAATCGCTACACCACGAAGATGACGTGATACAGACGCGAAATTTAACCGTCAGGAAGAAGATGCTGTGATATGCAAATGATTAGCTTTTCAGAGCATTCACACAAGGTTGGCGCCGGTGGCGACATTTACAACGTGCTGACATGAGGAAAGTTTCCAACCGATTTCTCATATACAAAGATCAGTTGACCGGCATTGCCTGGTGAAACGTTCTTGTGATGCCGCGTGTAAGGAGGAGAAATGCGTACCATCACGTTTCCGACTTTTGTAAAGGTCGGATTGTAGCCTATCGCGATTGCGGTTTATCGTATCGCGACATTGCTGCTCGCGTTGGTCGAGATCCAATGACTGTTAGCAGAGTATGGAATCGGTGGATTCAAGAGGGTAATACGGAACGCCATGCTGGATCCCAACGGCCTCGTATCACTAACAGTCGAGCATGGCTGTAAAGGATCGAGCAGCCACGTCTCGGTCCCTGAGTCAACAGATGGGGACGTTTTCAAGACAACAACCACCTGCAAGAACAGTTCGACTACGTTTGCAGCAGCGTGGACTATGAGCTCGGAGACCATGACTGCGGTTACCCTTGACTCTGCATCACAGACAGGAGCGCTTGCGATGGTGTACACAACAACGAACCTAGGTGCACGAATGGCAAAACGTCGTTTTTTCGGATGAATCCAGGTTCTGTTTACAGTATCAAGATGGTCTCATCCGTGTTTGGCGACATCGCGGTGAACGCACAGTGGAAACGTGTATTCGTCATCGCCATACTGGCGTATCACTCGGCGTGATGGTATGATGTGCCATTGGTTACACGTCTCGGTCACCTTTGGTTCACATTGACGGCACTTTGAACAGAGGACGTTACATTTCAGATGTGTTACGACCCGTGGCTCTACCCTTCATTCGATCCTTGTGAAACCCTACGTTTCAGCAGGATAATGCACGACCGCATGTTGCAGATCCTGTACGGGCCTTTCTGGATACAGAAAATGTTCGACTGCTGCCCTGACCAGCACATTCTCCAGATCTCTCAGCAATTGAAAACGTCTGGTCAATGGTGGTCGATCAACTGGCTCGTCACAATACGCCAGTCACTCTTCCGGATTTCCTGATGAACTGTGGTATCGTGTTGAAGCTGCATGGACAGCTGTACCTGTACACGCCATCCAAGCTCTGTTTGGCTCAATGCCCAGGCGTATCAAGGCTGTTATTACGGCCAGAGGTGGTTGTTCTGGGTAGTTATTTCTCGGGATCTATGCACCCAAATTGCGTGAAAATGTAATCAAATGTCAGTTCTAGTATAATATATTTGTCCAATGAATACCCGTTTATCATCTGCATTTCTTCTTGGTGTAGCAATTTTAATGGCCAGTAGTGTACGTACAGGAGAAGGTAAAAGTGCCGGAAAATGCACATATTATTTATAACAGTAATAATTTGAATCTTTGTCGTAATTATCTACAAGTATGCGTTCGTCTTTCTCCTTGTTCTGCTTGAGTTGAATAAGTTTGGCTATTCTTTCTTCATTATCCAAACTGACTCTATCCTTATCGTGAAGCGGTTGATAATGCCGCTTCACATTGTACTTCTTCCGCGAAGTATGGGTTCAAAGGACTTTCCTTTCAACGATTTTAACTCCTCCTCAGAGATTTTCCTCCCAATAGTTATGTTTTATCCCAAACACCGAACGCGATATCACAGACGATAGAAACGATGAAAAGTAAACGGATGGAGTGGTTCCGTGCAGGGCAGTGCAGTGACGTGCTTGGCTAGGCGAGTAGACGGTGGGCGTACTGCTGGCTGGCAGAGTGGGGGAGAGCCGCGGTCAGGCCTTGCGGGCATCTGCGAGCGCCCGCGCTCGCGAAACGGTATTTGCCCAGCCCTGCCTGCCTAAGCAGAGAAAAGGAATTTTGCGCGAGCAGCGGAGGGGCGATACTGTATCGGCATTGCCATAATCAGCACTACGGACAATGGAAGTAATGTGAAGCAGTACGTAACTCAAAAATCTGAATATTGATCTTAAATGTATTGACATTGAAGATCTGTTGATATTATACTATTATTTAAACTAGTTGTCACTTGACAGGCAACGGGCCGCAGGGCTCCCGCCACCAATAAACCAATGGCAGCCGGCGCTGTCGGCCGCCACTGCGTTGCCACTTCGCTCTGCTGAGCTGACTAAGGCATTGTGCCAGCCAGTCCTCATCGAGCCGTTGTAGACGTGCGGGTGAGAGATTTGAGTGACTTGTAGCTTCGCGTGTTTACGATGTCTGATGAAAGCAGTCGCAAGAGAGGGAGGCCGAGGCTGCACACTCCTCGGAAACCTACAAAAAGTGGCGGACATGCTGTCGTTATACGCAGTCAGGCGCGTGAATACGTGTGTTCCTTAAGGGAGTATTTTGCGAGAGAGAGGAATGCAGTAGGTCCTCTCGTTCCTTTGGATAAGGTGGTGGAGCGAACTGCAGCTGCTCTGCAAGTTAGCGAACGATCAGTAATAAGAATCTGCAAGGAGAAATTCAAGAAAGAAGGCTCAAGTGAATTATCTAAATTGGAGGCACCTGGGAAAAAGGGGCGACTAGAGAAGAGGGTCACAAAACTTGACTCTTTTCAGGAAGATGCCATTCGTCGTCAAATATACGCATTTTATTCGAGGAAGGAGTATCCAACACTCAAAAAACTACATGCTACCCTCACAGCGGCTGACCTGTTTCAGGGTAGTAAATCGTCTTTGTTACGAGTCGTGAAAATGTTAGGATTCCGCTATAAATTCACCTCTGGCAGAAAGTTACTAATGGAACGCCATGATATTGCAGCCTGGCGAAGCCGCTTTCTTAGAGAATTAGTGGGGACAAATTTTGATGATATCGTTTGGCTTGATGAAACGTGGGTGAATGCAGGACACAGTTTAAAAAAAGGCTGGAGAGACGGTACCATCAGCGGTAGTATGGCAGCTCCGATCGGCAGAGGAAAAAGGATAATTGTAGCACATGCCGGAAATTCAAAAGGTTTCATTCCAAATTGTCTGCTGCTATTCAGTTCAAGTAAGACCTTCGACTACCACGAAGAGATGAACCACAATACTTTTGTGAAATGGTTTGAAGACTGTATGCTCCAGAACTTAACAAAAAACTCTATCATTGTTATGGATAACGCTCCTTATCTCTGAGTATTACAAGATAAAGCACCCATAAAGGCATCAAGGAAAAACGACATTGTTAGCTGGTTACAGAAACATAAGGTACAGTTCGACAGTAATTTGACAAGGGCAGAATTATTAGAACTTGTATCGCAACACAAGCCAAAGAACCCGATTTACATTGTGGATGAAGTAGCAAGAGAATACGGGCATAAAGTGCTCAGATTGCCTCCTTACCATTGCCATTTTAACGCAATAGAGCTGATTTGGGCTCAGGTTAAACGCTATATTTGCTGCAGAAAATAAGAAATTCACATTAACAGAAGTGGAACGCCTTTTGAAAGAGGCAGTTGAAATTGTGACATCGGAAGATTGTCAGAAGGTAGTGCATCACTTTAAAGGAGTGATACAGGACGCATGGAACAATGAAGATATCTTACAACAAAGTGTCGAAGACTTGATTATATCTGTCAATACGAGCAAAAACGCGGATAGTTCCACTGACTCTGACTCTGAATTAATCGGTGTTTTCGCATTGTCTGATTAGTGTTTAGTGTACTTACTGCCATTAAATATTGTGTTTGTGAATTTATTTCGATTAATTCTTATTCTTGTTGTGAGACTAAGAAACACTGTTTGGCCAGCTCTCGTCATCTCCTTACGGTAAGTTAGACTGAATTTTAATTCTGTTTCATATTGTATATGCACCAAGATGTTATTCAATGTGTGTAATAGTTTTCGAGATTTGCAATCTAAAGGAGAAAACGTTTCCGGACGTGAAAATTTCTCACACTTTAATAGCTAATATAACAACGGCCCTAATTAAAATTAAGAAAAGATATATGATATGCTTATAGATACCACTGACACCGATACTGTACGTGAATTTCAAACTATTTACATAATATTTATAGGAGATAGAGATTTTAAACGTCATACGTGTTTCGAGTTCAGTACTGAAGGGTTGCTTAAAAATGCTGTTTTCACAAATTTATATACAGGAAACGTAATGCACTAGGAAAACTTTTAAGGATTCTTTGGCGAGTGCACTATTTTGGTAATGACTGGAAAAAAATATTATTCTGTGACACCAATAGTTTTTCAATAATGACACGATAAGTTAGAAGCTGTTTGCGAAATCGAGAATTTAAATGGTTTCAAACAAATTAACGTAACTCTTGTCCTAGTTAAAATTAAGAATAGATTTTTGACAGATTGAGAGACATTGTAGAGATATACATCATATGTGGTTTTGAAATTTTTTACTTACTTTTTGTAGAAGATACAGGCTTTAAAACGATTTTCTATCGCCGGGGGTAGCGATGCGCTGAGGCGGCTGCCTCCAGCCAGTGCTTGACGTGACAACGCCGCAACTTCGCAGCGCAAACGTCAAGTGACAGCTACTTTAAATCAGACTATAGTATCAGTTAAAGGTCACTCAGGATAGGTGTACAGATTTATAAATTACCTTCCAATTTCTTTCAATTATTCTTTCCAATAAATTTTTTTTTCTATTCAAGCTGCAATTATTAATGAGTTTCCATTGTTTGCCCGCCCACCTATATGCCACTATTCAAATTCTGCCCAACGGCACCGTGAACTTGTCAGACTACTGGAAGGTCGTCACACATCCCTACATTTGACGCCTCTGCGATCAGGTCAGAACCACGAAGCCCACTGCTGAAATCACACGGTTTTCCCTAGTTTGCCGAGGACAGACCGCCACTCAGAATCTACACGAAAAGCCGCCAGGAGGCAACATAAAGGATGTCAATGAAACCACCCCTTGCCATTGGAGGACGGGGTTGATTCACAGACATTTCGTGGTCGAAAACGAAAGTTGATAGTGCGAAGAGCAACAGGATGACGTTATCGACGACGTTAGATGCTGCTGTCACCACCCGGACGATTCAGTCGTACTCTAAGGACATTGTTGGGCTGCAACCCCACTGAATGAGATCTGACGCCTCTGGAGTATAGTGCGACCACAATTTTTGCTGGTATATGGGATGGAAACATTAGTGACCGTTCAAAGTTCCCGAATTTATTGCCCTACAGGACAGTTCTCGTCGAGCTCAGATTATTCACGGGGCCGAGATCTGCTTGAAACCCAAAGTGGAAAGCTCTGAGACATTTAAGGACTAATCGGCCGCTGTGGCCGAGCGGTTCTAGGCGCTTCAGTCCGGAACCGGGCTGCTGTTACGGTCGCAGATTCGAATCCTGCCTCTGGCATGGATGTGTGTGATGTCCTTAGGTTAGTTAGGTTTACGTAGTTCTAAGTCTAGGGGACTGATGACCTCAGATGTTAAGTCCCATAGTGTTTAGAGCCATATGAACCATTTAACGACTCATGAAACATCAATCTGAAAGACAGATTAGAGAAAATGGGATAGGTGTATAACATGTCTATGTGAAACGAAGTTAATTGTCGTACGCAGCAGCACTTTGTGTAGTGTGTGGCAGCGCGCTGGTGCGGTGGGCTACCGGCTGCAATGAAATACGTAAAATGCTACACCAGACCATTTCACTTGGCTGACGGGCCATAAGGCGGATGACAGTCATGTTGGTATCCCACATCTTCCCTCGTCACTGGGGCTCAGTTCGAATCGGGACTCATCACTGGTGGTGGTGGTGGTGGTTAGTGTTTAACGTCCCGTCGACAACGAGGTCATTAGAGACGGAGCGCAAGCTCGGGTTAGGGAAGGATTGGGAAGGAAATCGGCCGTGCCCTTTCAAAGGAACCATCCCGGCATTTGCCTGAAACGATTTAGGGAAATCACGGAAAACCTAAATCAGGATGGCCGGAGACGGGATTGAACCGTCGTCCTCCCGAATGCGAGTCCAGTGTGCTAACCACTGCGCCACCTCGCTCGGTCTCATCACTGAAGACAGATCTACTGCATTCATTGAGATACCAGGCGCAGGGGAGCGGTGTGGTACCAACCTGACTCTCGCCCGCCATGTGGTGTGACAATCAGGAATGATGGTCTGCTGCGCCACTTCCTGTCATTGCAGGACCCCTTTGTTTGACGCTCGGGGCGCCTTTAAGCACAGCGATATTCATTGCAAGCCACCCTGGATTCACATTTCAGCAAGATAATGCCCGCCTGCACACGACGAGAGTTTGTACTGCTTGTCTCAAATCTTACACTGGCTACCAAAGCCGCCGGATCTCTCCCCAACTGAGTACGTTTGGAGCATTATGGGTAGGCTCCTCCAACCAGCTCGGGTTTCTCACGATCTAACGCGCCAATTGGTCAAAATTTTTCAAAATATCCCTCAGGATAACACACAACATCTCTATCTGTCGAGGCCCAGAGGTACACCAATGAGTTATTGATTTGTTCAATTTGTGAAGCTCTTTTCTTGATTAAATGCTCCCATTTTTTTTGTTTCACTGTACATTGACATCACATCTAAAGATTTCCGTCCCATTCAGATAATTTCTTCGTCGAGAACGCAGTCGATGGTAGAGACATTCCTCTCCCGCAGCGCCCCCGCAAGTTGTAGACGAGACGCACAACCACTAGTTACCTTCTGCATACCTCTGAATTATTTGGTGTTGTTGAGTAATTTTCTCATACCGTTACCTAAGACATCAAATTCACAGTTGGACGTTTAATAAACGATAGATTTACGTCATGGACCTTAAAATATCCGACATGAATAACAAACATCAATTTGACATATTCTGAAAACCAACAACCACAGCAGTTATCATCAGTTACACGTCCTGCCGACCTAACGCAGCATAAGACGGCTAATTTCAGCCCAGTGCTTCCTCATGTGCACGAAATTCCCATCAGCCACACAGAAAAGGAAAAAGTAAGGTGCAGAATTAAATTAGTTGCTCACGATAATGGATATGATGCTTCAATAATGGATAATCTCTCTCAGATTTAAGTCCCTGCAACCAACAACACCTACAGCAGTTGTGAAGGACATAAAATAAAATGTGCAGTCATACCACATAGAGACCAACTTTCGTATAAAGCTTCCAACTAATTAAAAATAACTCAAAATCTGCTTTTCGACCATTGTACAAACAAAGAGTAGTACAATACATTTTCACAGATTAGTAATCCCCACAAATGGAAGATCAGCAATATACAAACTGAACTGTAACAACTGCCCATCAGTCTACAATGGCCAAACAGATAGAACTGTTGAAATCAGGTTTAAGAAACATCTTGAGCCCCTACAACGGAATAACTTAAGCAATCCAGGCTTTGCCGGCCGGAGTGGCCGAGCGGTTCTAGGCGCTTCAGTCTGGAACCGCACGTCCGCTACGGCCGTAGGTTCGAATCATGACTCGGGCATGGATGTGTGTGATGTCTTTAGGTTAGTTAGGTTTAATTAGTTCTAAGTTCTAGGGGACTGATGACCGCAGAAGGTAAGTCCCATAGTGCTCAGAGCCATTTGAACCATTTTTGAAACCAGGCTTTGCCACCCATCGCGCAGAAGAGTCATACAGTAGATAATATAGAAAACAACATGCAGGACGGTACAACGAATATTCCGGAGGAGATTGAGGTACATATACATAAGAACACCTTCCGTGATCTATTGAGTAGTTGCATAATTTGGTAGCGTTTATCCATAAGTGTAATAAACACAAGATACCCATAACAGAGACTTTAGTCGATAATAATATTTTTTTCTTTCACTATTTACAACAATATGCCAACGCTGGGGAAAGTTTTCGATTCCGCTATTGTAGAAATCACGTGGCTTTTAGGCGAAGAACTCTTCGAGACAAGTAAGGAGAGCATTTTCACCCGGAACGGAAGTTCCATCAAGGTTATTCGACAGTAGAAAAGATGAAAATCTGAGGCCGCAATATTAGATAAATATGGTAGGTGTGAAATGGCTTCCCAATCCAACTCCTGTATAGCGTTTCTTGACAGTCTAGCAGGATGCAGACGGGCGTTATCATGGAGTAGCATCACTTCACGCAGTCTTCCAGGTCGTTGTTCTTGGACTGCAACTGCAAGACGCCTCGTTCGTTGACAATAAATGTGAGCAGAGATGATTACACCTCGGGAAAGCAACTCGTAGCACACTGTACTATGTTCCACCAGGAGCTTAACATTGTCTCTCGAGGGTGGGCCCAGGTCTTTGTACGGGGAGTTGCTGCTTTGTTTGGGCTCAAGCTTTCTCTTCCTCAGGTAAGCATAAAGACACCATTTCTCGTCACCAGTAACGATACAGGGTAGGAATGGTCGGTGATGTTCGCGAGCCAGTTGATGACGAGCAAGCAGAGATACACGAATGGCAGCCCCCTGACTTTGGTGATTTTGGGTTAGACCATGCGGTACCCGTACTCCCGATGTTTTAACCCAACCCATTGCATGTAAACGTCACAAGATGGTGGAATGGTCACATTTCACCACAACTGCTAGTTCTAGAGTACACTAACATGGATGTTTGTCGATTAATGAGTTTAAACCCCGAAGATATTCCTGAACATGAGAGTCACTAATTTCAAAACGATTCTCCTTAAACCGAAAAAACCTTTCTCTTGCCGTGCTCTGTCGAGTGGCGCTATTAAGCGTAAATATTTCTGGCTAACTTCGCTGCTGTCATTCCTCTACTGAACCCAAACAGGAGAATGTTACCCCGCGCGGTTTGACGCGCCGTGACACGGATTGCACGGCCCCTCCCGCCGGAGGTTGGAGCCCTCCCTCGGGCATGGGGCTGTGTGTTGTTCTTAGAATAAGTTAGTTTCAGTAATGTGTAAGTCTAAGGACCGATGACCTCAGCAGTTTGGTCCCTTAGGAATTCACACATTTTAACGTTTTTGAGAATATGACGGGAATGTTCAGATGTCTCCATTTGGCACTCCATTTTCTAGTGTCCATGGCTCCACTCACTACCTTCAAATGACAAAATGTAAACTCAAATAGAAACAGTGAACTACAAACAAAAATTACAATTAATGGGTAACTCCTAGCAACTGGTGCCGGCCGAAGTGGCCGTGCGGTTAAAGGCGCTGCAGTCTGGAACCGCAAGACCGCAACGGTCGCAGGTTCGAATCCTGCCTCGGGCATGGATGTTTATGATGTCCTTAGGTTAGTTAGGTTTAACTAGTTCTAAGTTCTAGGGGACTAATGGCCTCAGAAGTTGAGTCCCATAGTGCTCAGAGCCATTTGAACCAATCCTAGCAACTGGAATACCGAAATACAAAACAAAAACAGTACGAACTTAAGCACTAACCTAACAAATCTGTATGAGCAAGCATAATTACCCAATACCACATTCCTAAATAACGTCCGAGAGGTCTTCTTATCCTTTAAATCAACATATAATTGCCATAGTACAAGATGTCTACAGTACAACTTCAATGGTCTTTCATTTAATTTTCTTTCTTCTTATTTTTTATGAATACAATGCAGGGTGATTACAATTGATTCATCAAGTTTTGACGCCTTATAACTTCAAACATATAATGCCTACCAATTTGCACTAATAACCAATCGAAAGACCGCACTTAGAGTTTCGTTTGTGTTATTACAGGTTCTGTTGTGACTCACCAGCTGGCAGGGTGATACCAGTTTGCAAAATGGCGGTTAATGAACAGAAAGCATTTTGTGTGTTGCAATATGAGAAGTCGGAATCCGTCAGTACCGTGCAGCGCGCGTTCCGAATACAGTCAAACATACAGCCACTAATCCACCAAGGCATTATGCGATGATACGGACAGATCAAGGACACGCGCTTTCTCTGTGAAGGGAAAAGCTCTGGGCGACCACTTGTCTGCGGAGGAAGCAGTGGAGAGCGTGCGAGATGGGTTCCTTCGATGCCCAAAGAAATTCACACGTCGTGCAAGCTGCGAAATGAGCATTCCTCAGCCAACTGTGTGGAAGATACTGCGGAAGCGATTACATCAGAAATCATATCGCATACAGCTGTTACAACGATTAAGGCCAAACGACCGCATCATCAGACGTGAACTTTACGAACGTTTCCAAGAAGCCTTGGAAGATGACCGATTTCCCGGCCGACTCCTGTTCAGTGATGAGACGACATTCGATCTGAATGGTAAAGTATTATCACAATGTCCGCATATGGAGCACGGAAAATCCCAATGTTCTCCAAAAGTGAACGTCTTCTGTACTGTGTAACGTAGCAACGTTTATGGACCCTACATTTTTCCTGGGAAAACTGTGACGGGCATGTATGTATGCATGTTACAAGACTGGTTGTTCCCGAGACTGACAGCTGATATCCCACACTTCATATTCCAGTAAGACGAATTTCCAAACAAGTGCATTCGACGATGTGCCCGGGATGGTTTGGCACTCCTCAGGTAGCCCCCAAGATCTTCTGACCTTACAGTTTGTGGTTTTTTTCTTTGGGGATACGTGAAAATCAGTGTGCACGTACCACCTTTTTCGTCGACATTGGCTGAACACCAGGATCACTTCACTGCTGCGATAGCGAACATTGAAAGGGAGGTGGTCAGCCGGCCAGTGTAGCCGAGCGGTTCTAGGCGCTTCAGTCTGGAACCGCGTGACCGCTACGGTAGCAGGATCGAATCGTGCCTCGGGCATGTATGTGTGTGATGTCCTTAGGTTAGTTAGGTTTAAGTAGTTCTAAGTTCTAAGGGACTGATGGCTTCAGATGTTAAGTCCCATAGTGCTCAGAGCCATTTGAACCTTTTTTTTTTGTGTATGGACTGAGCTTGACTACCGCATAGATGTCATGTAAAAACGAGGAGAGCACATAGAACATTTGTAATGATGTGTAAGAAACTCGAAAACGTGTTTTTTTATAGAATGTATCAATCAATATTTTGTATGTAATACTGTGTGACATACATTCATCTGAAACCCGGTTAATCATTCGTAATCAACCCGTATAAAGATCGTATCAGTTTACAGAAAAAAATCGCGTTCATATGACATCTATAATCTGATACATAAAACTCGTACAGCTTATTTCCTACAATACAACAGACCAATCAGTGAAATATTTCAAAGTACTGTTTATACTTCAGAATGCAACTTTACATTCTATATTCAGATTCAGTTTATAACTGTAACAAAAACTTATCTAACTGTACTTTTGCACTATATTGTATGTTGTATGTTCAATTCTGATTTTGTTCAATGTGCTAGCTTAAAAGTATATCTTTTAATTTATAACTGGCAAATCAATATGAAAATAAAAATAATAATGCTATGAGTACAGTATGGTTTGAGAGTAAATCGGAGAAAGACGAAGGTAATGAGATGTAGTAGAAATGAGAACAGTGAGAAACTTAACATCAGGATTGATGGTCACGAAGTAAATGAAGTTAAGGAATTCTGCTACCTAGGCAGTAAAATAACCAATGACGGACGGAGCAAGGAGGACATCAAAAGCAGACTCGCTATGGCAAAAAAGGCATTTCTGGCCAAGAGAAGTCTACTAACATCAAATACCGGCCTTAATTTGAGGAAGAAATTTCTGAGGATGTACGTCTGGAGTACAGCATTGTATGGTAGTGAAACATGGACTGTGGGAAAACCGGAACAGAAGAGAATCGAAGCATTTGAGATGTGGTGCTATAGACGAATGTTGATAATTAGGTGGACTGATAAGGTAAGGAATGAGGAGGTTCTACGCAGAATCGGAGAGGAAAGGAATATGTGGAAAACACTGATAAGGAGAAGGGACAGGATGATAGGACATCTGCTAAGACATGAGGGAATGACTTCCATGGTACTAGAGGGACTGTAGAGGGCAAAAACTGTAGAGGAAGACAGAGATTGGAATACGTCATACAAATAATTGTGGACGTAGGTTGCAAGTGCTACTCTGAGATGAAGAGGTTAGCACAGGAAAGGAATTCGTGGCGGGCCGCATCAAACCAGTCAGTAGACTGATAAAAAAAAAGAGTACTATAGAATACAACTTTACATTCCGTTTTTATATTAAGTTCCATAACTGCATCAACAAAGGAAGGAGATAACCAGTATGCACAGTGCTGGCACTATTCAGTGTACAAATACCTTATCTGTTCACAGCGTACCACACTTAAATCTGATTAGATAATTCACGCTTATAAACCTTTCGTCGTGTAAATATAATGTTTGTTTGTGTAATCTTAGCCATTCAATAGAATGTCATGTTAGAATTTATTGTACATGACCTTACTTCTAATTTCGACTGTTCAATTAATTTCATCGCTCTACCAAAGATATATATTACTGTGGTCATACACATTATACACTATCTGTAACTTAACATGCCCGCATCTCGTGGTCGTGCGGTAGCGTTCTCGCTTCCCACGCCCGGGTTCCCGGGTTCGATTCGGCGGGGTCAGGGATTTTCTCTGCCTCGTGATGGCTGGGTGTTGTGTGCTGTCCTTAGGTTAGTTAGGTTTAAGTAGTTCTAAGTTCTAGGGGACTGATGACCATAGATGTTAAGTCCCATAGCGCTCAGAGCCATTTGAACCATTTTGTAACGTAACATCTTTACTTTCAAACTTTTGTTTTTGTTATTCATGTGTAGCTGAGCCAACTTTTGCAATTGTTGAGCGTGTAAACTGCCATAAAACATAAACATGGTGTACGTTATAACTGTTTATTCGGCATTAAACAGCACTTACATAGAGAATGTCTAAAATGTGTTAGCTTAGAATGCAAAACACGTATACGGAAAGAATTTGTTGCATAGAAACATCTAAGACGTAATATTTCACCACATTTTATGATTTATTAATTGAAAAATCATTTCATGCATGTTTCTGTCAAGGTCAAAATGGAAAAAGAGTCTTTCGTGACTTTACCCAGTTTTGAACGAAAAACCTTTAGTATATCTTGGTGCATTACATCAGTATTTCACACAAAATGAGTCTTCAGCAGGAAAGAAAGGAAAGCTGTAAGAGCCGTCTCAAGACGTATTTGTAATAAATCCTTAACCGGTACCGGTTTAAGCTAAATTAACTTATTTAAACCATACTTATGGCTGGTTGATGCTTCGTAATAAATCTTATTTTACTACAGCTACGTTTCCCAACATGTCAACTTTGACAAGTTAGTTTTAGGGACCTGTTAGTGCAATTTGTATCAACAAAAGTAGTTATCACTATGAGTGTTATATTTCGCATTTCTTTGCGTGATTTTCTGAAGAAATTGCAAGGACTGATGTTGCAGTTGGCAGACAGGCAGTGCTTTATTGTATAGGAAATGTACTTATTTTCTGTCTTGTAGCAGTGAGTTATTACAAGAGACTGGATGCACATTCCCGCTGCACTGGGGGGGCTATAAGTCACATTTACTTAATCATATTTGTGCTTGCTGAGACACGTGGTGCGTTTGCTCATGTTCACAACATTCAATTTTCTTTTGCTTTGTTCACTGTAAACGACACCCAAAAAAGTAAGTGTTGATCGTCAAGCCGCACATACATTTATAACTGAAGGGCAGAAAAAAAGAAAAAACTGACATGGGCATGCGTATTCAAGTACAGAGATATATAAACAGGCAAAATACGGCGCTGCTGTCGGGAACGCCAACTGTCGGATCGGTTACTGCTGCTAAAACGGCAGGTTATCAAGATTTAAGTGAGTCTGATCGTGGTGCTACGGGCGGCGCAATAGCGATGGTACACAGTATCTCCGAGATAGCGATGAAGTGGGGATTTTCCCATACGACCATTTCACGAGTGTACCGTGAAATCAGGAATCCGGTAAAACATCAAATCTCTGACATCGCTGCGGCCGGAAAAAGACCTTGCAAGAACGGGACCAACGACGACTGAAGAGAATCATTCAACGTGGCAGAAATGCAACCATTCTGCAAAGTGCTGCAGGTTTCAACACTGGACCATCAACAAGTGTCAGCGTGCGAACCATTCAACGAAACATTATCGATATGGGCTTTTGGAGCCGAAGGCCCACAAGTGTACCCTTGATGACAGCACGACACAAAGCTTTACGCCTCAACTGGGCCCGTCAACACCGACGTTGGACTGTTGATGAGTGGAAACAAGTTCCTGGACGGATGAGTATCGTTCATATTGTATCGAGCGGATGGACGTGTACGGGTATTGAGACAATCTCATGAATCCACAGACCTTTGATTACAGCAGGAGACTGTTCAAGCTGATGGAGGCTCTGTAATGGTATGGGGTGTGTGCAGTTGGAGTGATAATCCCTGAACGTCTAGATACGACTCTGAAAGCATCTTGTCTGATCACCTGCATCCATTCATTTCCATTGTGCCTTTCGACGGACTTGGGAAATACCAGCAGGACAATGCGACTCCCCATACGTCCAAAATTCCTACAGAGTGGCTCCAGGAACACTATCTTCTGAGCTTAAACACTTCCGCTGGCCACCACACTCCCCAGATATGAACATTATTGAGCATGTATGAGATTCTTTGCAACTTGCTTCTTACAAGAGATCTCCATCCCCTCATAATCTTACAGATTTATGGAGAGCCCTACAGGATTCATGGTGTCAGTTCCCTCCAGCCCTACTTCAGACATTTGTCAAGTCCATGCCACGTCATGTTGAGGCAATTCTGCATGCCCACTGAGGCCATACACGATATTAAGCAAGTGTACCAGTTTCTTTGGTTCTTCAGCCTATGTGTGTGATGTCCGTTCTTTCGGAGGTATTTCCGAAATGACCAGTTTTGCAAACTGTTGATCTCTCGCAATGGTCAAAGTATACCGTGCATGTCAAAATGGTGCTTTACAAAACAAGCGCCGAAGCAGCTGTGGTACACCACGGACCGTAGACGACTTGGGTGAACGACGGCTGCTGAGATGTGTGGGGGGTGAATAGACGTGTAGTTGTTGAGCAACGGTCCGCACAGACGAACCAAAGGACTACAAGCAGTGTATCCTCAACGACCGTTCAGCGAACGTTGCTGCGTATGTGCCTCCTCAGCAGACGTCTGGTTCATGCAACCACGCTAACTGCTATTCGTCGGTGGCGAAGGCTGGAATTTGCACGCCAATATCGCAATTGGTCGTCCACTGAGTGATGACAGGTGACCTTCTCAGATGAATCACGTTTTACGCTCCATAAGACAGATGGCCATTGGCGTGTACGACGTGAAACAACTGAAAGCAAACACCCTGCAACAATCAGGGTCCAGACCGGAGGACATTCGCCGGGTGATCTCCTCATTCTGGAATGTACAGTGGATCAACACAAGCATCCATCTTACCTTCGGGACCGCGTCCACCCCTACGTGCAGTTTGGTTTTCCTCGGCACAATGGCCAGCAGGACAGTGCAACCAGCAGGACAGTGCAACGTGTCACGCACCTCATAGCGTAAGTTCGTGCTGCGAAGAGCACCAGGACGAGTTTACCATACTCCCTTAGGCACTAAGCTCCTTGGATTTTAACGCAATGGAGCATCAGTGGGACCATCTTGATGGCGCTGTCCGCGCCGTGGATCCTCACCCGAGAAACTCGGCGCAGCTGGCCACTGCACTTGACTCAGCATGACTCCACATCCCTGCCGCTACCTTCCAGGACCGCACTTACTCTCTTCCTGTACGGCCGCGCTGCAAAAGGGTGAGTGCTCAGGCTTTTGACAGGTGGTCAAATTGTTGTGAGTGGAGAGTGTATATATTTCAAGTAAGTGTACACTTAGTTAATACGACTTCAATGAAAATAAAAAATAGATGCAAGAAGAACAAAAACTGAGAGAATAGTCGGCTAAAGTAAGCGAGAGAACCATAAAATTATACAAGATGAGTTCTTTTGTTTTGTTATAAACTAAGTCATCCTCAAAAAATTTAGACAGAGGAAGCGAGGAGACAACAGATTCGTAGAAGAATAATCTGTATACTGAATTATGTATACAGGGTGAAAAGTATTTAATCTGACAAACTCTGGGAGGTTGTAGGAGATATCAAAACAAATATTTTTCCCTAATGTCATTTTTTCCTATGAGGATTATTTAAACCGGTGGAGGCCGTATTACGCTCTTCAGTTGTTAGAGGCCGTATTACGATCTTCAGTTGCAGGCAACTGCTGTCCACCATTGTATTAGTGCTTTGTCTCTGTTTAGTAATGGAGCGATACACCTGGAGTGAGTACACTGATATGGGTTGATGCGTACTACGTAGCGCACCACAACGGACGAGCTGCACAGCGGGATTATCAACAACAATATCCTAATCGCCGTATCCCGCATCATACGACCTTTGCTGCTGTGTACCAACGTCTGCGTGACACCGGGTAATTTAGCAGATTACCTGGACAGGGACGCTGTCGCGCGGTAAGAACGCTGCGGTTTGAGGAAGCTGTCTTGTAGCATGTGGAGCGGGATCCTTCAATCAGCACTCGTGCAATTGCACGTAACATGGGGACGAATGAGACGAATGTAAGAACAGTCCTCCGAGAGCAGTTGTTAACGTCCATTTCACTTGCAGCGTGTCCACAACCAGGAACCAGTTGATCATCCACCCAGAGCACAGTTTTCCCAGTGGTACCTGGAACAGTGTGAAATGCATCCTACATTTCCATCCTCTGTGTTGTTTACCGATGAAGCAAAGTTCGGGCGTGATGGAGTCTTCAACATGCACAATTCGCATGTTTGGAGTGATGATAGCCCACATGCCACATTTACTAGCGCTCATCAAGTGCGGTTCTTCATTAATGTGTGGGTCGGTGTTGTTTGGGACTGTTTAATGGGGCCGTATCTGCTACCAGACACTATTACAATTTTCTCGCCAGAGCATCGCCAGAATTGCTGGAAGATGTCCCGCTCCCTACAAGACAAGGCATGTGGTTCCAACATGACGGGGCGCCGGCACATTTCAGTCGTCGTGTGCGTCGATTCCTGGACCGACAGTCCCCAGAAACGTGGATTGGCAGAGGTGGTCTTGTACCATGGCCTGTTCGATCCCCAGATATGTCCCATCTGGACTTTTTTGTGTGGGGAGAGATGCGCAACCTTGTTTACGCAACTCCCTTTGCATCAGAAGCGGATCTGGTTGCCTGGATAGTAGCAGCAGCAGGAACAATTCAGGATACTCTTGGAGTTTTTACCCGTGTCAGACAGAACATGATCCGACGGTGTAACCTTTGTTTACGTCTCAACGGAGGCATTTTTGAAAATCTACTGTAATTGAAATTGGGTTGTGTTAATGTGTTGTGTCTTGGTCATAAAAGATGGAAAAGTATTTGTTGGTTTAATTAATTTGCCGCCAGAGAAATCTCCCTCCACCGGTTTAAATAATCATCATAGGAAAAAATGACATTAATGAAAAATATTTGTTTTGATGGCCCCTACAGCCTCCCAGAGTTTGTCGGTTTAAATACTTTTCATCCTCCATAGTGCTTCTGAGAGGCCTGCAGTACTACAAAAGAGCCGGGAGATGCCATACACGAGAATTCGGTTTCGAAGTAATGATTTCCGTGAAAATGGCGGTAGCGCAATGAAACTGCAGAGATACAGGCTACGGAAAAATGGCGTGGAGAGTAGTACCGGGGAGAAGTCCATAAATCTCGTGCGTTATCTCAGTAGCGGCCACTCCGGGACTGGCCGTTCCATTAGAGGCGGACTGTCGGCCCGACAAATGGAAGCACTGCGCTGGGGCGGCTGGCCTGCTCTGCTGTCTGCTGGGTCACTGCTTTCTCCTCACGGGGCGAGGCATCGAGCCCCCACCGGCAACAGACTGTCATCTATTGATGGACGTTTTCTAGTTTGGGAGTGCTCCGGTACGGGGAACTATTTTAATAAAATATTGCGCATTCGGAGGAAACTGTACTCCGCCACACAATGACCGCTCTTCATTCGACATACGCGGGCGTTCTTAGGCAAGAGCAAAGCACTGACGGAAATGGAAAGTGCTGGACCGAAAGCAATAAAACTGATAATCCATATCCCTTGTCGGTGGGATATGATGTGAGTACATGATGGTTATGGGGTGTGTCTAAAGGTTGTGGAATTTTTCCGGTGGGGATCACAAGAGAGCATGCCAGAGATACTGCTCGTGCTTATTATGGCCATCTTTCCGACTCTGAGAAATTATTGGCATGAGGGGAATGGGAGCGTTCAAGTGACAAATCGCACCATGGATCCTCAACCGAGAAACCTAGCGCAGCTAACCACTGTACTGGAACGCTACGTGAAGATCATAGCATTGATTGTTCTACTGGCTCTCATTAATAAGCGGAAGAGGTTGTAGGCAATGTGTTACCACGGACCGTCGGAAACAGATTACTGCAAACTGGGCTGAGATCATTTTCCATATGTAGCAGCTGGTTGTAATTACAATGCAGCTACTCCAAAAAGTGCAGTGTGAATGTAATTAACATATATCAGCGATATATGTTAGATATACTACACTCCTGGAAATTGAAATAAGAACACCGTGAATTCATTGTCCCAGGAAGGGGAAACTTTATTGACACATTCCTGGGGTCAGATACATCACATGATCACACTGACAGAACCACAGGCACATAGACACAGGCAACAGAGCATGCACAATGTCGGCACTAGTACAGTGTATATCCACCTTTCGCAGCAATGCAGGCTGCTATTCTCCCATGGAAACGATCGTAGAGATGCTGGATGTAGTCCTGTGGAACGGCTTGCCATGCCATTTCCACCTGGCGCCTCAGTTGGACCAGCGTTCGTGCTGGACGTGCAGACCGCGTGAGACGACGCTTCATCCAGTCCCAAACATGCTCAATGGGGGACAGATCCGGAGATCTTGCTGGCCAGGGTAGTTGACTTACACCTTCTAGAGCACGTTGGGTGGCACGGGATACATGCGGACGTGCATTGTCCTTTTGGAACAGCAAGTTCCCTTGCCGGTCTAGGAATGGTAGAATGATGGGTTCGATGACGGTTTGGATGTACCGTGCACTATTCAGTGTCCCCTCGACGATCACCAGTGGTGTACGGCCAGTGTAGGAGATCGCTCCCCACACCATGATGCCGGGTGTTGGCCCTGTGTGCCTCGGTCGTATGCAGTCCTGATTGTGGCGCTCACCTGCACGGCGCCAAACACGCATACGACCATCATTGGCACCAAGGCAGAAGCGACTCTCATCGCTGAAGACGACACGTCTCCATTCGTCCCTTCATTCACGCCTGTCGCGACACCACTGGAGGCGGGCTGCACGATGTTGGGGCGTGAGCGGAAGACGGCCTAACGGTGTGCGGAACCGTAGCCCAGCTTCTTGGAGACGGTTGCGAATGGTCCTCGCCGATACCCCAGGAGCGACAGTGTCCCTAATTTGCTGGGAAGTGGCGGTGCGGTCCCCTACGGCACTGCGTAGGATCCTACAGTCTTGGCGTGCATCCGTGCGTCGCTGCGGTCCGGTCCCAGGTCGACGGCCACGTGCACCTTCCGCCGACCACTGGACAACATCGATGTACTGTGGAGACCTCACGCCCCACGTGTTGAGCAATTCGGCGGTACGTCCACCCGGCCTCCCGCATGCCCACTATACGCCCTCGCTCAAAGTCCGTCAACTGCACATACGGTTCACGTCCACGCTGTCGCGGCATGCTACCAGTCTTAAAGACTGCGATCGAGCTCCCTATGCCACGGCAAACTGGCTGACACTGACGGCGGCGGTGCACAAATGCTGCGCAGCTAGCGCCATTCGACGGCCAACACCGCGGTTCCTGGTGTGTCCGCTGTGCCGTGCGTGTGATCATTGCTTGTACAGCCCTCTCGCAGTGTCCGGAGCAAGTATGGTGGGTCTGACACACCGGTGTCAATGTGTTCTTTTTTCCATTTCCAGGAGTGTAGATATACTAATGCGATATGGTAGATATACTAATGCGTTAATGTACAGCCGATTTAGACGGGAAACAATTAGTTCCAATTTTGGCCAACAGGTGCAAATCGGGCGCTGTGATTGCAAGAAAGACATATAGAAATCTTTCCATATGTAATGGAATAGGAACGGGACGTGAACAGAAAATGTCAAAGAATTAAGAAAAGCATGATGTTGACTTTATCATTGACTGGTGATTACACAGTTTATTCAATATGAGAACCGCAGACGTCGACGAGATGCACCTGGTAGCCACATTAACGAATTAACGTATCTACCAAGATTCGCTGTTGTAGAATAATTAAGCCCACGCTGGACCTTCGTGAGCAGCTGCTCTTTAATTATAGCCACCCCTGTATTTTACCATACTACAGGCAACAGCGACATGGTATAGAGACAGCGTCAAGTGGGACATTGAATGGAATTCTGTTGTGTTCAGCGATTGTTGAAAGGAAGATGATTTCTTGTCAATATATGGCAAGAATGGTTGCACATGCCCTTCATGGCCGGGATCCAATGTGACATCATTTAGGCGGATAATGCAAGACCCCACACTGTAGTTCACACAACGTACATGTTGAGGAATTTACGTATTTTTGACTGATCCGATCGCACCTCACATTACGTATATACCCAAAGTGGATGTCTTGGATGCAATGGGAAAATGTATATTTTCATACCAGCCTCCAGTTAGAAGAATGTGTTTCAAGCATGGCACGAGAAAGCTCAAGATGACTTTCGGAGTCTGCTTGCTTACATACAACGAATACAAGAGTGCATTCGGGCCCGTCGAGGCCACACCTCATACCGATGTTGATAATGGACGTCAGTTTCGAATGGAATGAAAGTGTAACTATTTAATACTTGTCATCTGAAGCACATTTCCGAATATTTTGATAACTATCGGAACTGTGCTTCGTGGTTTGAGAGTTTTCATTTTCATCACAGTATAAAATAAATGCTGAAACTGGATTGTGGAATAACTGATAGTGTTATGTCTACAAATTCCGCAATAGTCACAGAACAAACATCATAAGGCAAAAACTTCTGAAGTGATCGATACCTATGCACTAGCGCAGGAATGTCTGCATTACTAGAAGATAAGTTGCTAGACAACAGAGTAACTTTGTGTAGGGAAGGTTATGTCCGACTGCAGAGGTTGTGCTCAAGTCAAATAAGTCGAAGTAGTCTCTTACTCACGGAATGAGCGTAAGGGACCAGATGCAGGAATCAATCCTGCACCGCCTTTCTGGGCAGGATCCTAGTGGATGTGGTTTTCCGTTGCCCTCCTTCTAGCTATTATGAAGGGACAAGTGTGTATCTGTGTCTCGTAAATGATTACAATGAGTGTTTGTACGACTTAGTGTTGGGTTTGTGTTGGAATGACTGAAGAGAGAGGATGAAACCCGGTGCCTGTAAATAGCAGCGGTCTAAGGCGCTGCAGTCATGGACTGTGCGGCTGGTCCCGGCGGAGGTTCGAGTCCTCCCTCGGGCATGGGTGTGTGTGTTTGTCCTTAGGATAATTTAGGTTAAGTAGTGTGTAAGCTTAGGGACTGATGACCTTAGCAGTTAAATCCCATAAGATTTCACACCCGGTAAATAGCCTACTCCTTTCGAACGGTACCAAAGACCCCGCCTAGCTTAACGACCTCATGCAACAGACGTTGCATCATCAACAGGGTCACGTGCCCTCACTTCATGAGACACTGCGTGGAGGATTGGAATTTAACCCAGGACATTGGCACAAAGACTGGTGATAAGGAGTTTGACGTCACGGCCTTCCATCCCTTGCCTGACAAATAATAGCGGTGAAAATTTTCCATGATCAGGGTTCGAACAGGCTTACCTCAGACTCGAAGGACACCGCACAAGCGTGCGTAAGTGCTGTCAGCTGCGTGTTGGGTAGAGACTGTGGTAGCGAACGAATTACGATATAGCACGAATCGATAAGTACAGAAAATAGGACTCCCAGCTTTTCTTTGTACCTTAAGGCAATTGTTCTTAGAAAACTTCCTGGTAGATTAAAATAACATGTCTAAACGGAACTCGTACACGACAGATTGACTTGACGTTCTTACCGACTGATTTAGCAGGGCACCACTCGTAACCTGTCGTCACAGCCTTACATCTGTCAATATCTTTTTCATACTCTCAAAACTTCAGAGAATCTCTCCTGCATGTCTTTTTGGAGTAAAATTACTGGAAAGTAGGACACTGCATAGAAATGACTTAGCAAAAGACTAGGGTATTATTTTCATAATGAATATTTCATTAAGGAGAGGAATGTACGTTCTTTTGAAACTTCCTTACAAACACGGGACCTTGCTTTCTGCGGGCAACCTTTTTACCACCCACGCACAACTTATAACCCCTGCACGCAACAATATTTTTGTTCTCATTTTGATACATTGCATTGTCAATTGTGGAGCAAATGACAAGAGGATATTTCAGAAAAAAACCATACTAAACTATAAAATATTGCCGAATACCGTTTGGGAAAGAGTGGCGTACGACTTGCTGTAGCGCAGCCTACAATCATAGTACCGCTCAGCGTTCCACCAGTTCTGCACTCAGGGTTATGGGGAACCTTTGTTAGGGAGCGTGGGTGGGGCACCGGTGAGTGTAAACCTAATGACAAGCAGGCAACACATGTCCGACAAATTGCCGTGGCGTGCAGCCGAGGACTTGAAGCGGGCCGCATACAAAATGTAGTGGTAAGGTAACTCAGTGTTCAACGTTTCGTGTTCTCTGGGCAGAAAATGTGGTTCTGTGATCGGCTGAATGCTTCGCTGCGTTTAATTGACGGCTGGCGACGAGTAACAGTGACTGAAATTCCGACCGAGTTTTTTGTAAAAGCAAGCGCTCTGTATCAGCTTCGCTGCGTTCAGCCGTTGTTCTCTATCGACAATTTTTCGAAAGGTGACCTTTCAGGCATCTACGTACCGTGCTCCATGAAAACCTGCACTACCTGTTAAGAGGCTCTCTGCAGAAATCCAAAATTTTGCAGTTCTGTTAAGTGTAATTACGAGCACTGATTATGTAAAATACAACGAGCCAATTCTACGTTTAATATCGTAGGATATACAAGTAGAACTGTTCCACAAGTTATGTACGAAACCGCGGAGCTCCCAACAGATTAAAAAATATATCATACTGCCAATACCAAGGAAAGCATCTGCGAACAGATGTGAGCAGTAATAGGATTCTCGGTTTCGTAACACACCCCTTCTAAGATCTTACATCATTCTATGACGAATATGAGGCAGGATAGTTGCAATGATCAGGGACGCCCAGTTTGGCTTTAGCAGAGGTGTTGTACATGAGAGGCAATATTCGGTTCACGGTTATTTTTTGACAAAAAACTAAAGATTGTTCACGACACATAGATTGCCTTCATCGACTTAGAAAAAGCATTTCACCATATATACTTGAGACAGTTTTTTTTTAAGATAGTGGAGATATTGGCATCAAGTATAAGGACAGAAAAGTAATGCAAAGAATGTACAGAGAAGAGGTGGATTTGATAAGATGTCGAGAAGATCAAGAAGAAGCTACTATTAAGCAGAGTATACGACACGTCTGTTCACTCTCTCCTTTCTTGTTCACTTGATACATTCAGAGGGCAACAGATGAAATTAGCGAGGAACTAGGAGCTATAGGAAGACTTAAAATTAAAGGTAAGAAAACGGACGTGCTGAGATTTGCTCATGGTATCGCAGTATTAAGAACAATTAGAAGCGATGTTATCCAATGAGGAAACCATCCCAGTTATTCCTGTGATTTGAAAATTAATAAAGATCAAACAAAAATCTTTGTGGTACGCTGACAAAACAGCGTTGCCTAATGCTCACTTAGCAAAGAGTGACCGCAAACTGTCGAATCGTTTGTCTATCTAGGAAGTAAAATTACATCAGACAGAAAGTCAAGTAAAGATGTCGTAAGCCGAATCCACCAGGTAAAAGCTGCTTTTAACATGAAACCTTTTCAAATCCAGCAGCATCTCAGGAAAAACCTCATAAAAACGTTTGTTTGCAGTGTGCTGTTGTACGGAAATGAAATATGGGCACGTGGAGAAGCAGAAAAACACAACAGAACAGCCTTCACTATGTGGTGCTACCCCTTAATGCTCAAGATTTCTTGGTTAAACGTTATATTAAAAGAGAGGTGCTCCGCAGAGTGGAGGAAGAGCAGCTGTCTCTGCTGAAGCTAAACAAACAAGGAAGGGACACATAGGTCGGCCATCTTCTGAGACATGATGACGGTATCACTAAAAATATCATTGAAGAGACATTATATGGGAAGAGTACATAAGGCAAACCGATCCTAGGATACACTAACCAGGTCATGGGGGATACCAGCTGCACCACTTATACAGGTCTCAAGAGAAAGGCAGAAGACAGAAATGAATGGCGAGCTTCTGCTAACCAACATGATTGTTGAATACCTAAGAAGAAGAATAATAAGAAGATCGTACGGGCGTAGGTAGGGGAAGCGAGGGGCATTCACTCTGTGCTGAGTAAGCTTTCGGCTTGTTTACAACACCTGTGAAGGAAACTTCGTTGCTGTACAACACATACAGATGTTCCTGACTCCGCTGAAAACGCCGATCGGTAAACACCGAACGTTATACTAGACGCAGAGAATTTGCCACAGGTAAGTGTGATACGCCACTACAGTTCGCGACTTGCATTAATGATGTAAGTAAAGTTGTTTTCAACCAGAATGTCGATTCGAACGCCACAGAGATCTGCTGCCAGTCCTTAGTCTTCCTAAGACCCGTGGACTGATTTGACTTGGCCTGTCATAGCGCGACTGACAGTTAAATGTAGTCTCCGATCATAGTGTAACTAGCTATTATTCACAAACATGAATCCTTGTCCGTATTTTTTGTGCATTATTCATCCTCACACCAAGCCACGCTCTTACGAAACATTACATCAGTAGCAATCTTAGACGTTTCTCAGATACCGCGATTGCATAGTATGTGGAAATGTAATCCAATAATTGTAGTCAGATATAAAAAAAATAGCTTGTTAGAAATACTCTGAAAATAAAGGAATGGAAAGTGGTGCTTTTTATGAAACGCAAAGTGTAGTACTATTTGATTAAAGAGTCTGTAAATCATAAAATACTGCGTAACTTTCAGAACTGTGATCGTAACGCAAACTTCGTTGCAGAAAATTTATATGGCGGGTAGGCTTCGATTCATTTGCTGGGTGGGAGGAAACTGAGATCTGTCCGTACAAGAAATTACTTACAAAATATTTTTACAGCCTGTACTAGAATTGTGTTGTGGATCCATATTTGGTTGGACTAACAGGGGGCAATCGAACGTGTGCGAAAAATGGTGGCACCAATTTTCTCATGCTCGTTTCGTTCGCAGAAGACTGGACAGAAATTCAGAAGAATCCAAGGTTCCCAGGGTGGAATTTTAAGAGGATTCTACAATTTCTTATATGTCATTTTCATAGAGCATGGAGATACAGGTAAAATTAAACTCTATGCGCTGTCACAGTGGCGTATAACAATCGTTCTCCCCCCTCCACACACACACACACACACACACACACACACACACACACACACACAGACGCACACACTGTGAATGGACTCGGAGGAGGTAAAAGTGTTTTACAATGGGAAGTGTACTCTTCAACTCCTAGTTCACAGTGACTTGCACAGGATGGAAGTAGATGTCCAAGTTCTCCCATATTTCGGTGCTGCACCTTATGAATCGATGCGTCATCTAGAACGTATTATTTCATTCTGCACTACGTAGTTCAAGTAGCATCAGATAACGAAAACTTCCGCCCTACAGAGCATTCTTCAACACATAACTTACTGGGCGATTTTTGAGGCGAATAATCATTATGGAGTCATCAAAGCGTGTAAAGTGGAACTAACAATGAATGACAGAAACGAAATGAAATGTTCGTGTGGTACTTTTGGCAGGGAGTCCACTTGTGGCGAGTTCTAGCCGGCCGGTGGAAATAGTTTCATGAGAAGCCACTTTGGTGACTTGCTTGTCGATGATGATGAAATCATAAGGCAGACACACAAACAGTTACGAAAGCAGAAAATCACCAACGCGGACAGGAATCGAACCCTGGCCCCCGTGACTGATAGGTATGATAGCTAAGCACAAGAGCAAGAGCTGCTGACTGAATGACAGAGAATGTCAAGAACACTTCAACGAAATTACGCTTTTTAAAACTGAGAACTACACTGCCTGATAAAAAAGGTGAAGAACCAGAAGACATGGACGGATGTTAAGGTACAGATCACATAGTTCACCTTGCTCCCTAAGCGGAGGATGCTGGCTGCGGACACTTTCAACCGCCTTCTAGTGCACTGGTTTTTGGGCCAAGTCCAGCTTCCTTCCCACCGGGCAGCCAGCATACAGCTTATAGAAGTAACGAGCGAGTACTGGGTCAAAGCGTTGCAGAAGTGACAGGAAAGTAAGAACCACTTTAACGTTTGAGTAAACGAATCAACCGAGGTACCAAGTAGAGACTCTTCGTTCATTTTTAGGGTTTCGTACCTTACTCCGTAAAAATTAAACCCTTATATCAGCGTGTTTGTCTAAGAAGATATTGTGGGTCGCCACGTTAGGTCGCTTATGCACCGACGTCATCATTAATTGGTAACCTATACAAATTAGTATGTTATGATTCCCAAATAGACTGTGTACAGTAAGGGTGCGGTAAGTTGGCAGCCTGTTCCTAACTACTGACAGTTACAAGTCGACACCATTCATGACATTTCGTGTTAAGTGATCTGTGCTTCAGATTTCGACCACCCTCAGTGTCCCCTAGGTTATGACCCCGTAACTGCCTGATGAAGAGTAATTGTGTTGTCTGTGTGAGCAATGATTAACTGATTAATAACAGTAACTTTCTGCTTTAAGGGTTGTTCTGAGTTGATGTTACAAACTCTCGGGGATGATGAAGAAGGTTAAATGTATCAATTTAAGGTAAGGAATCCAAGGCCGGAAACGGCCGAGTCGAAAGTTATAACCGAAAATCGTTCTGATATCTCTGTGGAATGCATGTATCCGTACTATTATCGCTAAGACTGTAGAGTAAGCATCTTTCAGAGGTGGTAGTATGGACAAGAAGAAGAAGAAAGTCTAGAAAACATGGACTCTAAAATGCATAGCTTAAGAGCTAGGAGCACTTATTCATCTTCGATACTATAGAACACAACTCTTCTACTGCAAGACGCCTGGAGGTATTACTGTGTATAAATTTATTCATTATGCAGAGCGAAACGCGATTACAAATGTTTGAACGTCATTTTTCTTCTACTCATTGCTTTATATGACAGCAGACTTACTTTAATCTCATATTACTTGCTACATATACGTACCATATTTGAAGATGACTGTCTCTGTAATGCACATTCACGAATCCATGTTACTCCCGCGTCACAATTTATACTGTAGCTGCTGATGGGTTCGAATAACGCTCTCCCGGGAGTTGTCAGTCCTGGAGGGCAAAAAGGAAAACATTCTCCCTCCCACCTACTCTAACTCCGCAGTGATTCCGCTGCTTACCTCTCTTCCTCTGAGGTTCAAAAATGGTTCAAATGGCTCTGAGCACTATGGGACTTAACATCTGTGGTCATCAGTCCCCTAGAGCTTAGAACTACTTAAACCTAACTAACCTAAGGACATCACACAACACCCAGTCATCACGAGGCAGAGAAAATCCCTGAACCCGCCGGGAATCGAACCCGGGAACCCGGGAACCCGGGCGTGGGAAGCGAGAACGCTACCGCACGACGACGAGCTGCGGACATCCTCTGAGGTGAGCGGCTAGCTTTAACCCTAGCAACACCAACGTGTTATCCATAACGCGCATTACACAGGGTCTAGTATTGAAAAAAAATTAATGAGAAAAACAAAATTTGTTGATTTTGCCCACATATGAACAACATATTTTTTAAAGAAGTACTGACGTGTAAGTAGGGTCTGAAACCTGAAAAATATTTTTACCACACTCTTAGCAATATCAATAATATGGATATAATGCAAATTTCTTTAATTTTTGGTGACTTTTACTCACAGTACACTTTTTAAAGAGATTTTAATGTATAAGTAAAGTCCTGAACCTGAAAATATTGAATCACATGCGTTGTGGAAAGTGACATTCACTACTTAGACTTCAGATTTTTGGGTTGAAAAATTTAAAACATTAATTTAATCTGATAGAATAATTAATTAAAAGTAATAAATATTTTTTCAAAATTTTAAAAATATATAGAAAATGACTAGATTACAATATTTTCAAGAAGTGGGCATAAACTACCCCTTCCCTCTTAGTAACGCGAGGGTTAACGTTCGTTGACCTTTTGGATTCGGTTGTTAGTTCGTAGATGCACATTATTGTATAACACGGCTGAGAACAGCGAGCTGTATGAAAAGTTGATTCTGGCCGCATATTGCACGAGGACAGCAGTTTCACGACCATCGCCTTACACCATCACTTTGTTCTCTGTCTGTCTGTCTGTGTCTGTCCGTCTGTTTGAAACTCTTTCTCTTAGAAACTGGTAGACGTATCAAGCAGAATTTAAGTCACATACTATTGTCTATGGCCCCTTGGCGGAACGATAAACGTAAGCTGCGAAGTCAATACAATAGTTTATGTCACGTATTTGGATAGTCGCAAACTAGCTCATCAAAACCCACAAGGTACTTTCCGTTGAGCTAAGATCATGACATATGGCAAGAAGAATAGTTTCGCAGCACAAGTTCAGGAAAAATTCGTTAATTTGTTAATTTATAATTATTTTTCTCATTTGATATCTATCTTTAGACTTGAAATTAAAGCATCCTAGAAAGTACTGGAAAACCTTGGATCGATATCTTGCCAGTATCAATACAGATAACATGTAAAAATCGTCGAGATCCTCGATTCACGGAATGGATGAATTGTCTTTGTACATAAATAAGTTTGAGCGGAACTCTCAGTGCGTAAGTTCTACTCGCACCTGGATAGTTATTGTAATTGATATTAACTATCACTGCACACACGATTCACCCAGTATTCACGATGACTACTTATTGCTATGGCCAAGGACAAAGCCAAAGAGGGGATCCCGGGGGTCCGGTCCCCGCTACTGCTGAAATGAAATTACACAGGACTTAGCTGCCACATAAAGAAATTCAAAGATTTTTGATTTTCTATCCTACAACGATAGACGGATAAGCACAATCAATATCCACAATGTTACCGACGGATTTAAACTACCGTTACATCGATGGCACTATCGGCTATCGGCCATCCTACTTAGGCGAGACGAACTCCTGTACATTGTTGACCTTACTTCAGCTGTTTTGTTAATTAGTCTAGTTCTTACCTGCAGTTGAATTTAATGTAAGTGTTGTCGTTCATTGTTTTTGTGCTGTATGCTGTTGTTATAGTTTCTAATTACGAATAAATTTGTTACAAGAAAGAAGAGGAAAACAGATTTTCATTCGTTTACTACCATTGTGGTAGGTTAAAAATGCGTATGCACTATATGTACAGCCTGCAAACTGCTGAATGGGGGGTCACTAAGGGACAAATCATTGACCGAATGCAACATCGCCTCAATGTAGTTAATGTAGTAAAGATATCAGACGTGAGAAGATTGATACAAGATTACTAACCATCATACGAAGATACAAATTTTGAACACCAGATGGCATTACAAGAGTGGGTGTGGCGTTCTACAGCGCCGTCGTATTGAATTGCATATGACTTACAAACAGCACTGAACTAAGTGAAATACAGCGAAATTCATAGTAACAGTAACAAAAGTTTACAGAAGACAAGTGTAATGCAAAGAAAATTACGTAGTAAAATACACAGAATTTTTATTGTGACTATTGTTGAGCGTACAAGTGTTCGACGCCAGATGCCGTTGCCCTTCCATGTATGGCGCTATATAGTGACATAGTTGTAATTGGTTCCATATACAAATATAGTACCTATTAAAATGTCAACGCCCACAATAAATGTTGTAGATATTAACCACCAAACAAACAACCCGAACAGTACGTTTCCTTCATGTTCCAAATGAAAAATAACATCCCTAAGTGCTAAAACAGCTATATGCACATTTAGTGCCGACTTGTTAACATGAAACGAAATTATATAATTCTCTACATATTCAAACTGAAGTGTAGCGTACATATTCGTTGAAATATCTACATGTATTGCACGCTGTTAGTAGTTACAAGGAAATAAGCAATTAGTGCTGACATACTGCCATAACAAAATAGTAAACTTCTGTGCCAGTTCAAAATGAAAAGTAGCAAATGTAAGCACTAAAACAACCATGTGCACTTTATGCCGTAGACAGTTACATAAAATTATACACTTAGAGCCGACATATTAGCACAATGAAACAGTACAATTTTGTCAGTTCTGATGTTTGCGAATATTAAGTTCTTCAAGTACGTCTAAATCTACACCTTTTGACTTCAAGGGCTATATGGACACCGCACTTTAAATTTGTTCTTGAAAATGATTCTCGCTTGCTAAGTGACAGCCAAGAGCAGTAGCCTTCTTATAATTATGCTGTCTGAACCTGGGGTCGCGACCAGTCTGCCACACAAGTAAGCATGATCCACATGCAATTTTATAAACACCCGATTTCGAAAATTTATCTATGTTTTGGTCTACTGAGGTGCGTAAGACGGAACTGGGTTTCTTTCGTGTATGGCTGCCAATTAATATTTTAGCTTTTCTGAAAGCACTAGCGATTCGTTCACAAAACTGACCTCAATATGAAATGGAGGCATACTTAATTTTATCGTCAACTGGAACAATACTGGAAATCTGCTTATCAAAAACAGTTTTGCCTATGATACGAATAAATCTTCTGTATGACAATTTTCCAAGCCTATTTGCACAACTTACTATCGAAATAGAAAGTAATGGATGCTTCAACTACCTTTACCTGAAAATTGAAAGGGAAGGTACAGGTTCTAGTTTGAATATTTTTCGTAAGTCTACTACTACAAACATAATCACTGGTGCTGATTTGTGCCAGCCCCGCGCACACGTAGGAGCACGTTTCTACGCAATGTTTCATAGACTTGCAAAACTGAGCCTTGTTGGGGATTGCATAAATAGGGAAGCCGATGTTATTGTGCAAATAGGTTTTGACAGTAGCTGTATAGACGAGTTCATTCTAACATAGGCAAACTATTTTTGATAAGTAGACTTCCAGTCCGCTTCCAATTGATGACAACATTAAGTATACCTCCGTTTCATATTCAAGTCAGTTTTGTGAACAAACAACTAGTGCTTTCAGAAAAGCTAAAGTGCAGACTGACATCCCTGTACGGAAGGAACTAGATTCCGTCTTACGCACCTCAGTAGACCGAAACATATATACACTTCCGAAATCATGTATTTAAAAAATTTCATGTGGCTCATCTGATAGTATACGTATACGTGTGACAGACTGGTCTTGACTTCAGAACTAGATACAGAGATCATAATTATAAGAACGCTACTGGCCTTGGCTGTCACTTAGCTAGCGAGAATCATTCTGTAGGACCAATTGGAAGTATGATGTCGATCTTGCACTTTCAGTCAAAAGGTATAGATTCAGACATAACTGAAGAACTTGAAATTCACAAACGTCTTAGGAATAATCCATGCGGTGACCTGAAGGAGCAAATCTACTCTAATCGCAGAGGGTTCTTTGACATTTATAGTAATTTATTGGATACAAGAAAAGCCGGCAATGCTGCGTAATTGCTAAATATGAAGGGGAAGTGGATTTACAACCTAATATCCACCGCTCTCCTCCCTCTCTGCCCAGCTCCTCCTCCCCTTCTCCAGTCCATCTTCTCACCCCCCCCCCCTATTCCCTTCCCCCACACTGTCCACCTCCTCTTTTCTCGGAATTTGAGCCTTCTTTACTGGTGTTGCAAAGGACGCTTTGATTTGGAGTTGCAGTCTCTTAAAATGAATCGGTAAATCGGTTGGGATCATGGGTGTGTGGGATATGAGAGATACCTCTTCAGGTGCTGGATCTCTCAGAATAGTAGCTTCAACGACAGTATTTCACATGGTTTTAATCTGTGAATGCTTAGGATTACAAAGTTTCGGACGATTCAGATTACGTAGTAATATTGTAATACCAGCCATGAATACAACTTTCCTGTTTTCTGATAAAGCCGACTGCGACGAATAAAAAGAAATTGCACATTATTGTATATTCAGATTTTGTATAAAATTGAATTCAAGGAGAAAGAAAATGTATAGGGGAAAAAAATTGTGTGATGGTTGAATTGTGCTGATATCGTAGTTAAAACTGACTGTGAGAAAGAAAAACAAAGCACACCTTCTCGCAGTCGATTTTAACAGAAAACCTGTACAATGGTGTTTCAAAAAATATGTGGCCCAAGTCCGTCTGAATATTCACTATTCTGCAAAAGTCTGAAGTAAATCGATCAAGAACTTTTTGAGATTTTTGCTAATAATGCTTGCCTAATATATCTTATGTATACTTAAATATTACATGTTTTTAAAATATATGGTCTGTAGTCGTCCAAATTTGATTAAAGCATTGTGTGAAAATCTGAAATAAATCGGTAAAGAATTTTTCGAGGTTTTTGCTCCTGGTATATTACATAAACGTTTATATGCCATATATATTTTAAAAACAGGTAGCCTATGCGAGCACAAAAAAATCGTGTAAAAATTTGAAGGAAATCAGTTGCGAACTTTTTGAAATTTTTGGTACCAACCTTTACGCTTTGTAAATACATTTACGTTTATAAAACATATATATTAAAAATACGTATGTTATGTTTGTCCAAACGTTTATTAGAGTTTAGTGTAAAAATTTCAAGCGAATCACTCAAAAGCTTTTCGACATTTTTGACAACAACTTCGCCTCTATGCAGCATAAGGAATTCATATACAATATATATTAAAATATGTAGTCTATGTCTGTTCGAACGTCTATTAGAGTACTGTGTAAAAATCTGGAGTACAACGGCCAGGAAATTTTCGAGTTTTTAGCAAACTTCGTCTCCCCTGTGTGTAGTATATATATCCATACATATTAAAAAATATGTGGCCCATGTCCAACTGAACGTTTATTAGAGTATTGAGTAAAAATTAGAATTAAATCGGCGAAGTTTTTGCTAAAAGCCTTTCCATTTACAAGGCATATATATGATTATATACCATATATATTAAAATTGTAGCTACGTCCGTCCAAACGTTTGTTATACTATCGTATAAAAATTTGAAGTGAATTGGTCAAGAGCTTTTCGAGATGTTTGGATGTCATTGAGGTGTTCATAGATGTTCACCACCCAAATTTCCAACTTTTCCAGTGGATTTTCCATAATTTTCTTTTGTATAAACCTTGTCCTGACAATTACGAAGACAAAAATGACAAATGGATCGAGCCGTTCTCAAGTGATGCTCTTTCATATACGCAGCAATGGATTTTTATTTGTATAGTTATATTTCTGGTTTCCTCTCCCTAATGTCAGCACCTCCAGTCTCAACTGTGCCTTTTTTGCAAGATTTTAATTACCGACCTCTCCCACCTTTTATCACACGACCTACACCTTACATGTGGGATCGTAAGAGCCCGCTATTATGTTTTTGGATATCATGTTTATCTTGGTCAGCGGCCTCTGATCGTTTTAAATTGTTTCATCTGGTACAAACAAAATGCTACGCAGTAACTGATCTGATTATTATTCCTGATAGCGCCACGACGCTTGCTCATTACTGATTTGTATGTACTAATATGTCGGCAGTAAATATATATTTCTTTGTAACTTTTTACGTCATGCATTATATTTAGCGCTCATGTACCCCACTTTTCATTTCAGGTGCGCAGGGAATCATACGGTTTTGTTACGCCAATTTGTCAGCATCTAATGTTTATTCCTTGCAACTATTTACGCCATGCAGCGCCTGAAGCTGTTGTAATGCTTACGTATGCCACTTTTCATTTTGAACAGGCAGAGTACTATAATGTTTTGTTTTGTGCTAATAAGGCGGCACTAAGTGTTTAGTTCGTTGTTAACTACTTACCCCAAACAATGCATGTAGCTATTGTAGCACTTATATACACAACTTGTAATTCAGAACTGACAGGAAACTGCATTGTTTGGTTGTGGTGATATGTCGGTTCTAAAAGTGTAATTTTATGTAACTCTTTGCGCCATACAATGCATATAGCTGCTTTAGCACTTCTGACGCTACATTTCAGTTGTCGCAGATATGAAAATGTACTGTTCAGGCTATTTGTCTAGCGTTTGACATCTGCAACGTAGCTTATTTTAACTGTGACAGTTATCACTTTTCTAGGTACTATAATTGTATATACAGCCAATTACAACTATGTCACTGTGTGACGTCATAAGTGCACGTGGAGAGTCATCTAGCATAGAACACTTGTACGCTCGTCAATAGCCACAAAGAAAATGCTGTGTATTTTAGTATATAATTTTCTTTACTTTCCAATTGTCTTCTGTAATTTTTTTAATAATTTTTCTGTACATTTTGTTGTATTTTTCTTTGTTTAACTCTGTCTGTAAGTGATGTGTAATTACATACGATGGCGCTGTAGAGCGACACGCCCACTCTTGTAACGCCATCTGCGGTTCAAAATTTGTACCCTTGTATGATGGTCAGTAATCTTGGATCAGTCTGCTCAAGCCTGTTACCTTTGCAACATGTAACTGCTACCGATGTCCTCTGGTACATGTAACTATTACGTCTACCGTTTGCTTACAGTTGCAGGGTGCGTGTTTTCTTATGATCGTAATACTTTTATCGTATGTCTATGTTGGTTTTACAACCTATTTTTATTTCATTTGTAGTTAACACTCTCAGTAGCGGCTCAGTACTTGTCCATGCAATTTTAACTGTGTTCAAAAATGTAAATCTTGGAAAATATCGAACATATCAATGCAAAATTAACACTATTTTAAGTCCTTTATGTCTTTTTTAATATGAAACTATGAACAAAATTCTGTATGATATAACATGCACAAATCATATTATTATACATGACAAATTAATAGTCATGCATTCGTATAGGTAGAGTAAATGAGTTAACAAATAAATAGTGATCAGTACTGAATATTGTATTTAAATAAAATAGTCCTTTCTACATGGCTTTATAATGCATTTTCGTATGAAATATTTTAAACAGTGTTCCATACACTACGCCACACAGCGCTGTTCGCACTGACAACGTTTCTCTTTGAGAGATGTTTTCCCAATTTTTTCCTTTGATTTTGAAGAACCAACATAACTTACACGGGAGGCAATTTTTTGTTTGTGGGTGATAAATTTTGTCCGCAAGCCTATAGGTCCGCTTTGGTTGTTTGGAGCTCCTGGTAAAACTGGTAATGAATCTCAGTTATTGTCATTTTGTCGGTCTGAAATAAACTGTGTAACCAAAGTGTATTCGATATTCCTAGTAAGATCAAATGAAAAAACAGTTTCCACCAATGTTTTACATTTCTATGCCGGAACACATTGTACTGCAGTCACCTTCAAAGACATTTGTGTCGTCCAGATCATCTTCAATATCTAGAGTATCGGTAATAGCTCCATAATTCACCAAATCGGGAATTTCTTCATCAGATAAATCGCGAAGCGCCCTTGTCCTTACAGAGAATACCAATAACGTGCTCTATCCGCAGGCGAAAACAGTGACACACAACTGACGAAATACCGCGGAAACAAGACGCACATTCACGCCATGTATCCATCCAACTAACAAATAACAGAATAAACATCGTATATCGATAATCAGAAACCTACCGGCTTGGCGCTTTTGGAACGGAGCGCGGTCTGTAGAATCTACGAGCTTGGTACTGAGAGAGTTAAGTGATTTATTTTATTTCAGCAGATATCTGATGATGGCAGGTGCCGAAACTCGCAATACTGCATTAATAAAGTCATTGTACACTCAGTCAGTAACGGGCAGACTACACATTTTTCAGCATGGTCGCGGCTATGTTATATACGCGTTATTTTTATATCCTAATTGCCTACCTATAGCAGTTTAACGTTAGCACTGGAGTCGTTATCTGAAGACTGGTGGAACTTTAGGACTGCAATATTTCAGCATTTCACAAAGCAGCAAATAGGCAAACATCATTACTAATAACAGTAAATTAAAATAGTGCATAAAAATACGCTTGGCTTTGCCTGTGTCGCCCCAAGATCGCTTTGATCAAGAAAAATACCGCCCAAATGATGATGGTTGCATTTCTCTGAAAAAAATTGCTAAAATTTCTATCATTACTAATCCAAGTGGCAGAGTGTCGCCCATTGTGACCACCTGTGGGGAATGCAGTTCTGAGGAAGAGTTCTGATACGGAACGATGCGGAGGAGTTTGTGGAGATCGGGATGACAGCACATTCTTCAATGGGCAGCATAAGCTCTTCCGTGTAAACTGCGCGCTGCATACCACCCGCCCCCTGCCCTTTTATACTTTCATCCAAAATCGTTTTCCGCTCTTGTAATGCTATAATAACTGAAATTCTTGATCACTCTAGGCAATTGAAAAATCTTAATGAAATGGAAAATACTTTAATACAATTTGAGAGCGACTTGAGGAGCTTGGATCCTCTGATCTGCTGAAGGAATTCTGACTTGTCTTCAGACAAGCCGTAAATTTACATACAAGACTGTAGTAGGAGAATGATATCGTCAAAAGAGATTTGAACCCGTTTTTAAGTAATTCAGACTAAGGTTAAGATTTTTCTGTTAGTTAAACTTGTGTTAGAAGACTCAGTTGTGATTTTTTAGCAAAGAAGCACTTCATTACATTAGAATTTTAATATTCATGTGGTAACAGAGTGAAGTCATCATATTGTGTGTTTCGGCAAATATTTATGAGTTTTTTTCTGCTATGTGTAGCCGAAGTCAGTCTAAACAGTTGCTGCTCATCACGTCTTTCATGCAATGTCCAGTGTATACGGAAAGCGTCGATTTGTTTCCCGTTATGAACAAAAGGAATTAAAACCGAATTTTACGTATCCATTCGATAGAGCGGTCCCAGATTGTCTAGTGCGATATTCGTGTTATCGGTATGTATTACAGGGAAAGCAAAATACAAAGAATAACCAGTACTGCAGCGAAGACGTCGTCTGCTACCGCCATGCATTAGTAGCGCTGCTCAGTCACTGCTGGATTACTAGATACGTTGCGTTTACACCCGTGCATCTTGCTCTTTGTCGCCGAGCATCTGAGCTTGCCCACACGCGAGTAGAGGTACGCATGTGGGAGCGTGCCTCTTTCTCAACATGTGCGTGCGAGTGATTCCATTTACGTCCGTGTTCACACTGAGCGTCTCTACTTCCGTGCTGCCCAAGCAACAGCTCACCGCGACTAGCCGCAAGGCGCACAGGTGTAAACGCTCCTTTATTATCCTGTTTTGCTGCTCCTTTTAATACATACTATCGATAACATGAATCGCACTAGACTACTTTTGGACCTCTATATCAAATGGACACGCAAAATTCCGCTTTACAAATAATTTTGTTTGTAATGGGAAACAAAATGACTCTTTCCGTCCATATTGGATGTCGTATGAAAGACGTCATGAGCAGTACTTATTTGGGCTGACTCCAGCTATACACTGAAAACACAAAATGCAAATACAAAATTTTGAAAAACACAGCCCTCAGTCGCGAACACAATTTGTAACCTAGGTTTTCGTGTCACAAGGGACACCTTCTTCGGACAAAATTTAAACTAAATGTTACAGCATAACGTACCAAAAAATACGAAAGCTGCGGTCATATCTGACAGCGTCAGATAGTCAGAAATAAAATAAAATGTAGCAGAGGTGCAAGCTATTAGGGGCTGTCACGTGTCCTCTGCTACAGTCAACACAAAACTGAATCATCATGTGACTTGTGCACCACGGCAACTTCAAGACAATACCGCCATCTGGTGGCTAATTGGTAAAACAAGCTATTTTGTGAACATCTCTCGTAACTGCAGAGAGGGAAATAAACAAACACCTGAACGCTGTACATGAAGTAATTACAATAGCGGGATACTGCATGATATAAAATACAAATAATGAATAACTGGCTGTGGTACAAAAATTCCAGAATAAATGCATAAAGAAGACATATACGAAATAATCCATTAAATGACATTACTGCTTGCTATAATAGATACGTTATCAAAGCCAAAAAAGTTTTTTTTTTATAATTTACGTATATGAGTAGTAAAAAGTAGAAAGAATAGGTATCTCTGAATCTGCCAGCGGTAGTTGGTACATCAGAGTGTTAGATCTCGTCAAGCAGCGGCTTTATACCATTGAAATCATGCAACTGCGCGTTGAGAAAAAGTCCGTCATTCGAAAGTAAATGCTAGAAAATTTCCAGCTCCTCCAAAATATCAAGTTTACGCCACTTTTTTCCAGTATGCAAAATTTACAACTTTTCAACCCCTTTAGGAGAGTGCCCTGTGATTAACAGGTGAACTGCAAAAGAAGAATTAGGGGCACACGAACCGTTTTCCCTCAGAAAATGTTCTTTACAGCGAATTGAAAAGACACGTCCTGTTTGATCAATATAACAGGCACCGCAAGTGTCATATGAAATCTTGTAGACACCAGAATTCTGCGCCGGCCGAAGTGGCCATGTGGTTCTGGCGCTGCAGTCTGGAACCGCGAGACCGCTACGGTCGCAGGTTCGAATCCTGCCTCGGGCATGGATGTGTGTGATGTCCTTAGGTTAGTTAGGTTTAACTAGTTCTATGTTCTAGGGGACTAATGACCTCAGAAGTTGAGTCCCATAGTGCTCAGAGCCATTTGAACCATTTGAACCAGAATTCTGCAGAGGGCTTGTGGTTGACTTTAAATTATGGATGACATTTTTTCTCAAGCTGTTATTTGTAGAAAAGGCAATGTTACATTTGTATTTAATCCGAAGCAACCTTTGCATCTGGTATGACACTGGACCTAAAAATGGAATTGAGAAGAATTTTTTCTCCGATTCTTCTGGGACGCTGATGAAAGAACCAAGTGTAGTACCCTTCTTGCCAATCTTCTTTCTGATGATATCATCTACCAACCGAGCTTCGTAACCATTATTGACCGTCACAGTTTTAATAAGATTAATCTCATTATTTAAGTTTTCTTTCGAGAGGGGAATGGAAAGTGTTCTGTGAATAGTCAAGAAAAGAAAGCATTTTTGTGAGAGGCTGGATGCGTAGAAGAAGCTGGAACGATTTGATCAGTTTGAGTCTCTTTACGGAAAATGTTAAAGGAAATTCTGTTTTCAATTAATCAAGGAAATTTAATTGACGTTTTTCATTTTCTAGTTCACAAGTGAACTTAATATGTGTTTTCAGAATAAACTAAAAACATGATCCTTTTTGAAGCCCTCTTTAACAAATGGGATCCCCCTCCCCCTCTTTGACAAAATCCTGACTACGATCTTGCTATGGCACATAATACGGTTACGTAGCTGAGGGTGGCTACGACTACAAACATCCGGAGTGGCACGAATTCAATCGATCACCACGCCTCAGTACCTCGATAGCTGGGGTGTGAGTGCGGCAAATTGTTCCCCGAAGGATCTCCTTTCGATTCCCGGTCGAGTCGAAAACGTTCTCCGCTTGGATAGTGGGTATTGCATTGTTCTTATCTTAGTACCACCATACCTGACACGAAAGTCGCTTGCATGGAGTCACAAGAGAAGTAACTTCGTACCAGCGTACAGCTTGGCGCCAGTGATTGTTCTGGATTACCAAAACACTCTGTCGTACCTTCTACTGTTGAGATGGCTGTATGGGCACGTCCCGAAAGCCATTTTTCTTAAGTCAGCCTACTTTCACAGATCAGACAGAGAACAAGATAGTGTGGGACCTGTAACAACGTATACGTAAGAAAGATTAAGAGTTGCAATTGTCTGTGAAAGGTGGGTCAGGCACCAGAGTACACAAGACTGATGTTCTTGTTTAGTGTTTTCTTCAGGCCACCTAGTCCCCTATGGCATTTAACGCGCTTGAACACTGCCTGATGTTGAGGGCTCACTATGAAGAACACGGAGGTGCTGCCTACTCGTTTGCGCCGACAATGTCAGCATTTGAAAGAGTTTATTGGACTGCATGGTGAAGTGAAGATTCCGCTCGACCACATATGGCCACGATAGAGAAGAAGCGCCTTATTGTGCTCCAAGCATATCTTAATCTCTTCACGTTTGCATCTGCCATCCCACAATAAGGGGACTTCCTGCAACATTCTGAGTCATCTAGAACCATTGATTGGAGATTAGCAGCATACGGGCCAGGGGCTTACGGTCCCATGCTTAGGTTGTCGTTAACATCACAACAAAAACGGCTGCGTTTTGAGTGGTGCCGCGACCGGGAAGCATGGACTGCTGACAGTTGGCATGGCACTGTGTTCAGTGATGCATAATCGCAGCCCTGCACTAGCCTGAATGGCCATTGTCGGTGAGTAACACAGACGTCTGGGGAAAGATTCCCTTATTGCAATGTTTTGGAGAGACAGCGGTGTTACTCCTGTACTCCTGGCGTTATGGCGTGGAGAGTCATCGGGAATTACTTCAGGTCATGGCTGCTAGTGATTGAGGGAAGTCTGAAGGCACAACAGCACGCCCCGGACGTACTGCGTCCTCATGTGTTACCTCTCGTGCATCGTGGTGCCATTTTTCTACAGGACAATGCGCTTCTAATGATGGTACCTGTCTCAACTCACGAAGTTTCATTTCGCCCCTCTTCCCCTTCGGGGTGCTTTACTTTTTTTTGTCAAATAGTGCAAGACACACTCCTAGTATATATTTCTTAGTGAAGATACGGCTAATAAACTAGATATTTACCAAAATCCGGGTTACTACTTGGCGGTCACATCTCACCATCGTATCTGGTTTCTAGAATAACGGACTGGAGCATTAGAGAGAATCAGAGTTGATACTGTATACATAAAATTTATTGATAGCGATTTCGCTTGTAGATTGCACACCCTTCTCATAAACTACACGACAGATGCGAAGGGATTCCAAAGTAAAAAGATATATTGTCGAGGTTTACTTATAACTTAGTGATACAGATACGCATTGTACTGATCTACAGGGGAATCTACTCCACTGACAAAAGTTCGGAGTTTGTTCAGGAATATTTTCTGAGTATTTAGGCCTAAGATATCCTTGGTCTTCGATGGTTCATTATAGAATAGTAATGTAATTATGATTTATAAGGTTTGTTATACCAGTTACGTTTGGGAAACTTAATAACAAAAACATCTATTTACACAATTATATTGACAAACACAGCTTTCATAGACGACAAGTTACCTTTGTTTCTGGGAAAATACCTGCACAAGAGTGAAAAATTCTGTAATACACAATCATTAATCGCTAAATCATACAACACAAAACACAGACTGATCCGAGAACGCTGAGACGAAACACACATTATTTTGTAACAAAAATTTACTATGTGTGGTATTGTGCCATAATGTAAAAAACCATACTAGTAAAACAGACGTTACAGTCCTATTTCTGAGTCTACTGGTGCGTTTTAGATGTGCACAGACACTTATGCTTTGTCATTACTGCTTACTGAGCACGACATAACGTCACAATCTTCAAATATCGTTGTTACAATTGGTATCTGAGGGTGGAAGGACTTTATTGTAATACATCGCTGAAAAGGTTTGCAATTCACTCAAGATTTCTTGTTGTAACAGTGGATATGGAGTATATTAAATGATGATATTTACAGATCAATAGCACAAGCGGTTTTCAGGTACCAGGTATCGATACGTACAGAGGAGCCTATATTAATAAATGGTGTGCCTCCACAGCACCAATCTAGGTGCTGACTCTGGCCTCCAGTCAATCGTACAGATGGCGAATAATGTCCTGGAATATGTTATGCCACGTCTGCTCGACCTGTTCAGGTAGTTCTGTAAGTGTTGTTGGCTAACAAACCGCATGAGTTACTTCTCATCCCATCATATCCCACGTGAAAAGCAAAAGGACGAGTCCAACAGTATTCTGCACATACTGAGCACTGCTTGGCGCCCTCTCCAGGAACATCAAAGATGAACGAGAGTTGTAACTTACGTCAACCCAGACTGTAAGGCCTTGGGTGAGTCCAGTGCATCTTGGACGAATGTGCTCTACAAGACAATGCTCACCAGGTCTATATTGTACAAGCGTGCAGGCAGAATCTACTTCCATCGCTGAGACCATGACAGTAGTGGAACAAAAAGATTTCTCGTGCAGTTTTGATATAAAATTAATATCAAACTAATTATGCAAATTAATTTATTGATCAATTAATTACCACCCTACCTCTGATGATGTCATGGGTTTTCCCCAGCCGACAGGGAGTCTCCTCAGGGAACTTGGTGCCCCACCCCCGAACCCTCCCGGCCCATGTCGTAATCCAAGATGGTGACCCAGAAAAAATGGTGAAAATTGAAATTTATTGGCGAGAATATCAAATTTTGTCAGTTCACCATGTGGTCCAGAGAGAGATTCACGTAGTTCACAACACCACTGCCAGAGGGTGCTATTGGGCCACCCCCAACCCCCGCTCTTCCCCCATCTGGAAATTGGTGGAAAAAGGACTCGGTCGAATATGGGCTGCTGGACAGGATTGATGTAAGTATGCATTATTTTATACAAAGAGTGGTATATTGTTTATTTAAAGAATTTGAGTTGCGATTGGTCGAAGACTAGGCAGTAGCTCCATCCAAATTTGCCAGTAATTGCTGGATGTAGAAAGGATAATTTTGCCATTAGTCTAGCACTAGAGAGTTGATCCAGCCAGTCAAGCCAATAGCGCTACATGGGAAATGATAATAACAGGGCAGCAAACTATGACTTAAGTACAGGGTAGTAGCCTCCTGCCAATCTACAAGTGGATGGCTGCTGATGAGAGGAACATAAAAAGGGGTAAAAATAATATTAGAACAGCGACCCACTGTCCCAATATGCCTCTTTCTTTTCTTTATTGTAATTTCATTCCCCAGCCCCATATTGGCAGGGGAGGGCTGGCAGCGGCATAATCCAACGCTCTTCACCCGAGAGACATTACAGACATGAAAAAGGATGAAAACATATATATGTAAAAGGCGATAAAAAGGGGAACACTCATAGTAAGGCGGAGACAATGGGGATTAAAAAACTCGTTTACATGGAGACTTTCATCGGAAGAAACAGTTAAAAAAACAGGCCACACGAAGATAAAAACACAGTTTGTGATGTGTGTAGCACGTAAAATACACAGAAGTCACAAGCACAAGATATAAGTTGGCCACTGTACTAAAAATCCACTACCGCACCAGAACGATGGCACTATTAAAATCACTGCATGAGATGAAGTACACATGATGAAGAGTAAAGTCTGCTGGAAGGGACCTGCCGAGGGAGGGGAGTGGAAGCCTGAGAGCAGGGAAGAGACTAATGAGGAGGGCGTGGGGGTGGGGAAGGGGGGCTAGAGAGGGTCAAATGAAAAGAAAAGGGGTTGTGTGGCACACCAAGGGCAGGTGACAGGCAGGGTGGGAGAGGGAAAGCAAGCCAGCAGGGAGCACTGAGATGCAGTAGAGTCATGCTGGATAGGTAGGGGGCATAGGACAGAGGAACAAAAACACTCAGGGAAAGGGGAAAGGAGGGCAGAGGGAGCCTGGAGCAGGGTGGAAAGGTGACATCAGAGTTGGTGGATAGCAGGGCGAAGCTCATCATCTGGGAGGGGTTGCTGGAAGGTATATTGCTAAAGGAGATAGAGGGTGTTGAGATGGAGAGAGGGTGGGACACAACAACAAGGCGCAGCAACAGTTAAGGGATCGAGTCTGCAGATGATGTACAGGAAGCAGATGTGTTCGAGGAAAAGGAGAGGATGGGGAAAGGTGACGAGGTCATACAGGATCCATGTGGAGGAGGCAGACATGGAAAGTGAGAAGGAGGGAGTAGTGTTCAAGGATGTGGAGGGCTCTATAGAATGTGGGTGGAGCAGAAATCCAGGTGATGATGGCATTGCAAAAGATGGGACAGATCAAGGATTTGTAGGTGTGAAGGGTGGTGGAAAGATGCAGTCCCCATGTCCATCCAGATAGGAGTTTCAGGAGGCAGAGTTGAGGTGACAGTTGAGGATGGGCCAAGGTACTTCAGGGTAGGAGTGAGATGGATAGGACGACCAGAAATGGTAAGTGAAGCGAGGTAGTATGACTTATGATGATTGCCTGGGTCTTGGAAGGGTTGATGTGAAGGAGCCACTGGTTGCACCAAGTGGTGAATGAACTTTGAGGTGAGTCTGAAGGAACATTGAGACCTTTGAAGGATAGGACAGAGGGTCAGGAAGGTGGTGTCATCAGCATATCCGCAGTATACTGGAGACAGAGGAGAGGGGAAACGATGGAGCCTTGGGACACACCCATCATGGGATAAAATGTACAGGAGTTAGTATTGTGAAAAGTGACAGGAGGGACGATGGGAGAGGAAGGAAGTAACAAGACAGACGACATTAATAGGAAAGGTGTAGGTCTGTAGTTTAAAGAGGAGCCCAGGATGGCAGTCACGGTCGTAGGCATTCTGGAGCTCTAGGGAAATAAAGATAGTAGAATGATGGGAGTTAAGTTGGAGGGAAAGAAGATGGGTAAGAGTAAGAAGGAGCTGGTCATCAGTGGAGAAGGAAGGCTGGAAGCCACCCTGGGTAGGGGATAGAGATGTACTCAGGGGACACAGAGGTGAGGCAAATGGGATGATAGGAATAGGTGTCAGAGGGGGGTCTGTTGGGCTTAGGGAACAAAAGGATGTGGGAAGTCTTCCACAGGTTGGGGTAAAAGCCGGTGGAGAGGATTATGTTATACAAGGTAGTAAGTACAGCCAGGAGGTGGGTGATTCCTTGAGGTGGCAGTAGGTGACACAGTTGCGACCAGGGGCGTGTTGTGTTCGGAGTGGAGTATGAGTTTGATATAGTGTACTTTAGTGGGAGTGTTTAAATTTGAGGGGGTAACTGATCCAAATACTGGAAACTGGGGACAAGCGGTGGGACAGAGATATTGGTGCATTCATGGACTGTGGGGAACAGGGAGTAATCATAGTTGGGAACATCAGAAATTGAGAATGTCTTTGAGAGATGGGAAGCAAAATGCTTAGCTTTCTGAGGTTGTCAGGGAAGGGGTGCTCATCAAGGGGAAGAGGGTAAAGCGGAGTGGGATGGATACCAGTAAGGCAGTGGAAGTCAGTCCAGTACTTTGAGGAGTTAACAGGGAGGGTGTCATTGAGTCACATACATGTCTTGCGCCAGTCTCATCATTTCTTTACTGTTTACAGCCAGCGACAGAGAGTGTATCCCAGTCACAGAACTGCAAGAAGGAGCAGTGGGGCCTGTGGGAAGAAGGGTGGCCTGCAGAGGAAGAATGGGGTGGTGAGGGTGGAGAAATTTAGTAGGAATGTGGGCCTCCGTGGCATCAGTGACGGTCTTCTCAAGGAAGGACGAGGCACGGGTGATGTCAGTGGTGTGTTGGAAAGTAAGTAGGTGGCTTTCGACCTGGCAGGCAATGGACTCTCAGTAGGCATCCCAGTTGGCTCAGTGGTAGTCATGGACGGACTTTGGAAGGGCAGTAGGATGGGGGGCAGGAAGTGACTGATGGACTGAGGTGAGAGTAACGTTTGGGACGTGGTTGCTACCAATGGAGTCTAGGATGTCTGCAGCGGTATGACTACGGAATGTGGGGGAAGTGAGGAAGACATCAGGGATGGAGTTACTTTCGGGACAGGTGTGTTGTTGGAGGGGAACAAGGTCATCTTGGAGGGTAACAAGGAACTGATGCCACCACTGAAGGGTCGCAGGATCACAGCTGTGAATGTTGTGGTGTGCAGCAATAACATAGGTGGAGAAGGTATGGTCAACATGGGAGATGAATTCACAGGGGAGAGGAGCTACTGGACAGACATAGATAGTGGCACAGGTGACGGTGAGGGAGGGAAAAAAGACACTGAGGAAGAGATATTTGGTCACGTCACTGAGCAAGGTTTGTGGACAGACAGGGATATGCTTAACGTGGACGTAAGTGGCCCCTTCTCGCACTATGGGATGGGGATTGTCAGTGCAGTGATGGAGGTACAGAGAGGTGCGGACAACACGGTAAGGTTGGAGGAAGGTTTCATTAAGGATGTAGGTGTCGACCTGCTGCTGTGGCAGGGTATGCATGAAGAGATATTTGTTGGCAGGAAGGGAACGAATGTTTAGGTATAGGAGACGATACTGTTGGCACAGCAGTGTGAGAAGGAGAGAAGAGGGCGTCAGGGGGAGGAGAAAGGCTTAAATGAGGGTGTGAAGGTGGTACTACATGGTATAGGTTTTGAAATGGAAGACGGAGCAGGTGGCAAGGGAGATCTGCTGCAGTTGGCAGTTAATTAGAACTGAGCACTGATGTGGTCCATGCATTCCTAAGAAACCCGTATCGGCTAAAGAAGGGCTGTGAAGAGACTTGTGTTCTACAGATGTGGCATTTACTGGCATGAGAGAGAGGAGAGTGAGGAGAAGCAGTGGTTTACAAAGCCAAAGGCTGCATGACCCTTGAAGCGTGGCCAGTGCACTCTAGTGAAAAGGAAAAGATTTCGGAATAGCGTTTCTGGAGAAAGAGCATCAGATCAGAAGAAAGTGGAAAACATCATTTTAGTTTGAAGGAATGCGCGGAGTTGCAAACGATGGTAGCGAGCTGACCTACGACGAATGATCTACGACGAACCTTTTCATGGGAAGCACCGGGGCACACTTCCCGAAAAAAAGCAGAGGCACATATTTGAGGAGTGGCCAAGAGGTTCTAGGTGCTACAGTCTGGAACCGCGTGACCGCTATGGCCGCAGGCTCGAATCTTGTCTCGGGCATGGATGTGTGTGATGTCCTTAGGTTGTTAGGTTTAAATAGTTCTATGTTCTAGGTGATTGATGACCTCAGAAGTTAAGTCCCATAGTGCTCAGAGCCATTTGAACCATTTTGAACACATATTTGATGAGCGGAGCGCTAATGCTCTAGGAGGAGAAATGGAAACTTTCAGAAAATCTTCTGAAACGAGTGTGATCTTTAGGTGATTGGCTTCATGATCCTTGTAGTGAAAAGTAATGTTTTTGTAACAACCTCTGGGATTCGTCACCTTAGTGCAAAAGTAGGTATTGCGTGTCCAAGAGGGCTTGGGGTGTGACATGGAGAGGCCATTGTGGGCACTTCCCTGCGGGAATCAATCAAAGACACTTCCCTCTGGGGGTCGACCTGGTGACTTTTCTGGACGGGGGGGGGGGGGGGGGGGGTGCCACTGTGGCGGCTAGGTTTTGAGAGGAGGCGTTGCTTGCGACAGAAGGAGCACATGGAGTCGTTTCTCTGTGAACAGAGTTGTTTTTCTGTTTACTCATGTGACACTTCTTTACAATTCAAATGGCTCTAAGCATTATGGGACTTAACATCTGAGGTCATCAGTCCCCAAGATTTAGAACTACTTAAACCTAAGTAACCTAAGGACATCACACACATCCATTCCCGAGGCGGGATTCGAACATGCGACCGTAGTAGCAGCGTGGTTCCGGACTGAAACACCTAGAACCGCTCGGCCAGAGCTTCTTTATGGTAGAATATGGGCCGAATTTCTGCTCGTTGCTACTGAGCGAACAGAAGTCTTGACCCATTTTCTCGGGTAATTTCTGCCCTAGGAGTCTGCATACGGCATAATGTGTCCACTATGTAGGCAGAGAGTTGCAGATGCTCGATGTCATCTGCACAGTGGCCAAAGCCCAAAGTAGCAAATATTCGGTGGAGTACAACTGCTGCCCATACTTCAATAGGTGATAACCGCACTCCGGCTTGGCAGATAGAAAGCACACACAGTAAATGTGTTGAGTTCCATTTGTTTGTCTGCCGAGTTTTTTTCAGCAAGTGCCAGTCAGGGTGTAGGTCTTCTGTTTCTCACCACTAATCAGTGTCAGCGAACTTCTTATCCATCTAATTACGGGGGTGAATGGTCTTAAAAAATCAAATATATGTTCTGCCAATCTCGAAATTACATGTAGAGTAGAACCCGATATTGTATTCTTCAAATTTATTCAATTTTTTGCACTCTAAATGTTCTTTGAGGATAAATAATTTACGGTATCGAGTTGTGATCCACTATAGTAGCATATTGATAGGAATGATTGGTTTGATGCGCTAAATAGAAGTGAAGTAAAGGCACAACACGATACTTCGTTTTATGGAATTCCTTGATGTAGGTTGTCAATAGTAGAGTCATTTTAATCATTTGTTGCGGAGACAACATTAGGCAACCACCCATACACACTCTATCTGCTATATACATCACCTCTTATTCTAAGCAGCTACGACTGATGACCCACATCAATGAGACTACCTGATGAACACCTACCCGGATCAGACGCGTCGTTTTTGAGCCAATAAACAGCATTGTGCTACCTAGGACTGTCTTTTAATATTCACACAATCTAAGGTCACTGAACCAACGCACCACAATAGATTCCAATAATTTTTTAAGGAAACTAAAGAAAACCAAATAAAACTAAATCTGGATGCCTACGTAGGGTCTGAACCCCCCCCCCCCCCCCCCGTTTCAAAATGCTAGTCCAGTTTTGACAGGAGAGTTCTATTAATAGTTAGCTTCTTAAGAACAAATGAGGTCATGTATTAATCCATCTTTAGGATTTGTGTTAATAATGGAATGGCTTTAGCGAAATGAATGTGATTTTGGTAAGCTTTACTGATTTGATACTTCGTGCGCTCCGCTATTCTACACGATGGTTCTGCGCCCAGCACCGCAGTTCGCGTATGCTTTACCCAAGAGAGTGGTTTCCGCGAATAGCGCCGCTATGGTTTTAGCGTAATGGGTTCGCCGCGCTGCGCAGAGGTCGGTGCTCTCGGCAAAAGCAGTTCACACCGCCCGGCTGCTGCGTGACGCTCTGTCCTCATTACCGATGCGACGCAGTCTCGTATGTCTGCGGTGAGAGATATCCACGCCGGCGCACTCGGATGCCCTGCGGATTTAACATCGTATATTAATGTCGTTACTATAGGGGGCGTATACTAAGTAATGTAAAAGGTGTTGATACCTCCCTCATTATGTGAAGTTATAGACATTGCTAGTAATTCGAGTGAGTATTTTTATCTAAATTTGCTTCCCAGCAGTACCCAACAAAGTGATTCACGCCAGCCTTCATCTAATATCTGGAATTCTCTTCGAAAGAGTCTCCTCTTCACAGTTATTTTCTTATTGTCTACAAACGAACTGTAGTCCCGGAAGACTGACTGTCAACAGACAAGGAAGTACAGGATCCGGTATACTCAGTACTTGGCGCAGAAGTGCCAATTTGTAGAAAACCTGATTTGTTACCAAAGAGGTGTGCGTTGAAAATGTTGAATTTATGCGTCAAAGAACAGTCAACATAAATTCCTGTGCTTATTCTTAAGAAAGAGTTGTAACGTCCTGCCATGGGCGAAGTTTTCATCTTGAGATCACTGAGATACGTTCACGCTTCATATCCCTTCGGAAAAAAGTTATAAGGGCAGTCAAATGAGAACCGAACCGTCCGCCACTACGGGACCATGAAACGGTTCCATTCAAAAGTAATGACCGCACGCGTCAAAACATTTGACCCACTGGGGGACGAGACGATCAATTCATGATTCGTAGAACTCTGATGGTTCAAACCGCACCCATTCTTGCGCTTCCTCGCCCGACTGAAACCGATATCAATGCATGTCATTCTTCAGGTCGCTCAAGTTGCGAAAATGACACGGTGAAAGATACGGGCTGTACGGCGGGTGTTGCAGTGTTGTCCAGCCACATCGCTGAAGCGTAGCGTTCGTCCGATCGGGTGGGGGCGGGAGTAATCGTGCAACAGGATGATTCCGATTAACGGCATTTTTTATGACACGCCGCAGTTTCTGCAAAGTGTCTTGAGAGGGCTGCGCATTGATTGTGGTTCCACGCAAGACGAATTCGACGAGCAGAGGGCTCCTGCAGTCGAAGAAGAAGTTTATTGCGATCTTATCAGAACTTTTGGGAGTAGCTTTGCAGCCATTTGGCGGGGAAGTTGCAAAAAAACCAAAGAAACAGCGTAGAGTTTTCTTGTTTGGGAAAGCAAATAAAAGTGTCATTAATGAATATCTTCATAGTCAGCTCCAAGCATTCAGCGCGGGACACAAAGATATTGAACATCTTTGGTCGGAATTTAAAAGTATTGTCCACCGTATGCTAGAGAAGTATGTGCCTAGCAAAAGTATAGGGAAGGGAAAGGATCCACCTTGGTACAACAAACATATTAGGAAGTTGCTGAGAAAGCATAGATTTTTGCACAGTCGTTTTAAACGTAGTCACTGCCCCGCTGACAAACAGAAATTATGCGAAATGAAAGCAGCTGTCAGAAGGACAATGACAGATTCTTTTAACGAATTTGGAAGCAATATTTTATCTGCAGATTCTAAAAATAAGCCCAATAATTTTTGGTCGTACATAAAATCTATGAACGCTATAAATAATTCAATACCTTCTCTTGCTGACGGTGAGGATGATGTAACTGATGATGATAAACAGAAGGCCGAAATTCTAAACCTAGCTTTCAAAGACTCGTTTACGGTAGAGGACTGCAGCACCATTCCCCCTTTCAATTACCGAACAAACGCAAGGATGACTGACATGGTGTTTAGTGTTTCTGGGATTATAAAACAGTTAAGATTCTTAGACGCCAGGAAGGCATCTGGCCCAGACAGTATCCCCGAATGTTGACTATGCTATAAATATAGCACCATTCTTATTCATCATCTATCAGAGATCATTAGAACAGCAGGAAGTTCCACGGGACTGGAAGAAGGCCCAGGTCATAGCAATCTATAAAAAGGGTAGAAAATCGGATGCACATGATTATCGACCAATTTCACTGACATCGATTTGTTGTAGAATCATGGAACATATTTTGTGTTCAGACATAATGACCTTTCTAGACTCTGAGAAGTTCATCTGCAGAAACCAGCACGGTTTTATGAAACAGCGGTCATGCGAGACACAGATGGCCCTCTTTGTGCATGATATACAACAGGCTCTAGATACCGGCTCCCAGGTTGATGCCATATTTCTCGACTTTCGAAAGGCATTCGACTCAGTTCCGCATTGTCGCTTGCTACAAAAAGTGCGCGCTTACGGTCTATCCGATGACATATACGGTTGGATAGAAAGATTTCTAACAGACAGGAAGCAGTATGTCGTCCTGAACGGGATGACTTCAACAGAAACAAGAGTAACTTCAAGTGTGCCACAGGGCAGCGTAATAGGTGGTCTGCTTTTTATGATTTACATAAACGATCTGGTTGTTGGTATTGACAGCGGCCGTAGACTGTTTGCCGATGATGCTATAGTCTACAGGAAAGTAGTATCACACGAAAGTTGTGAACAAATCAATGAGGATTTGCAAAAAATAAATGCGTGGTGTCATGACTGGCAGTTATCTCTCAATATTAGTAAGTGTAACCTACTGCGTATAACAAGGCGAAAATCCCCATTAATGTACGAGTAAAAAATAAATGCCTAATCTTTGGAAGCGGTAACGTCTGTCAAGTATCTGGGTGTGACTATTCGAAATGATCTCAGATGGAGTGATCAGATTACACAAGTAACGCGTAAGGCGAACTCTAGATTTCGGTTTATTGGTAGAATCCTGAAGTGATGCAGTCCTTCAACAAAGAAAATAGCTTACAATACGTTAGTTTGTCCAGTCTTGGAGTATTGTTCGTCTGTATGGGACCCTCATCAGTTGGATATGATTCAAGAGATTGAGAAGGTCGAAAGAAGAGCGGCAAGATTCGTGACTGGTACATTTAGCCATCGCGAGAGCGTTACAAAAATCATAGAAAGTGGGACACACTTGCAGATAGACGGCACGCTAAGCAGAAGGGGTTGCTCACTCAATACCGAAATTCGATCTTCACCGAGGATGTAGAGCGTATATTATTACCACCAACTTTCAAATCGCGCATTGATCACGATTCAAAGATAAGGGAAATAAGAGCTCGTACTGAGGCGTTCAGACACTCGTTTTACCCTCGCGCGATCCGCGAGTGGAACAGAGGGGGGGAAATACGACTTGTGACCTCCACCACACACCGCTTGGTGGCTAGAGGAGTATAGATGTAGATGTAGAAGATGTGTGATGTTTCCACTGTTGGCTTTGCCGTTTCCCTCAGGCTGTGGGAGTGCTGCCGGACGAAGTCATCCAGCTGCACGACGTCCGCCTTCGCACTGCCAATCGAATGAAGGCTACGTCTTAGGGATCTGCTTCAGAAACACTGCAACGTCTTCCGTACAGCCCAGACCTTTCACTGTGTCATTTTCAGATCTTTAGCGGCCAGAGGAAAGATATGCGTGGACGTCTGTTTTAGTAGGACGAGGAAGTGCAAGAGTGGTTGCGGTTGTGTATCCGTCGGCAGCCGACCGCGTTCTACGAAACAGGAATTGATCGTCTCGTCTCCCAGTGGGATGAATGTCTTAACGCGCGTGGCGATTACTTTTGAATGGAACCATCCCATGATCCAGTTGTGGTGGGTGTTCGGTTTTCATTTGACTGTCTCTTATAGTTCATTGGTTTCAAGCGTTCAAGCAGATCAGATCAGACTTTTATTCCGTAGCCTTTATTAGATTTGAGTATTATTGCACTCCTTTTTCGCCGAAGTCCAGGGCAGGACGTGTATTCTCCTTAATTTTTGTTATTCAGGAAACAAGGTCTCAAAATATGTATAAAGAAAGAGACACTCGTGACGTACGTGAAATCTGAAAGACATGCGCAGCGTGCTCACAACACTCTGAAAATCCTGTAAGGATGTTACAGAGTAGATTGTGTTGAGAAATAGCTGTTAAGAAAAAAACTCGATATGTTGCATCATTTCTGTTCTAATTAGCATTGAAGGTTGTTACACGCATAAGGCCGGCCGCTGTGGCCGAGCAGTTCTGGGCGCTTCAGTCCGGAACCGCTCTGCTGCTACGGTCGCAAGTTCGAATCCTGCCTCGGACATGAATGTGTGTGATGTCCTTAAGTTAGTTAGCTTTAAGTAATTCTATGTTCTAGGGCACTGATTACCTCAGATATTAAGTACCATAGTGCTCAGAGCCAGTTTTGCTACGCGCATAAATTCAAGCGGCCCGCCAGATACGGTCTCGCCGAACGTGTTCTTCATTTGGTTTCCTAAAACCGAACAAGAGAGCGATACAAATATTGTACTTGAGAGGGTGTTAAGGGTCGAATCCGAGCCAAAGGCAGAGCAGTCTCGTGGGGTATCTTCTACGCTGTGAGAACAACTGACACTAAACGTACCTGGCGGAGAGCTTGAATTTACCTGCGCAACGGCCCGATTAACTAACTTCAGTGCTAATTAAATCGGAAACGGCGCAACGTGTCGGTTTTTTTTTTTTTGTTACAGTTAGTTTTCAGCACAGCCTACCCTGCAACATGCAACACCCTTACAAGCTTTTCAGACTGTTTCCGACCACCCCGTATGACGTTTCATGTACTTCTCAAACGGGCCATAAATTTATAGGGTTTGAGAAATGCTTTCGGAAAAATTTTAGTTAGCAATAGCACACTATTTTTGGGAAAGTTAAAGGCTTCAGCTGGTTAAGTATAGAAATACTGAAGAAATACAAAAACTTGCTATTGCATATTTTTTTATTGGCGTTCTGGGTCGCTTATTAGAGTGCTAAGACTTTTTTCTTTAAAAAAATGCAGTAGGTTTGCTAAATATGAAGGTGAATACTGTTTTCCTGGCACTATTTCAACTCAGTTCACGCAACCGTAGTGGAAGAGAGTGTAAACTGCTCTGTACCCGTAGACTCTACCTTCACAACAGTCACATTTCCAGCCTTGTATATTGTAGTAGTGATTATACGAAATTCTTTACATGTAAGTAAGTTATAACAGTAACCTGTAAATGGTGTTTACTTATAAAGTAAAACATTAATCTACAAAAGCGAAAATTCGAACTTAGCTTACTGGATAAATATAATTGCAGGTTGTTGTGAGATGAAATGTACCCATTGGGTGCCGACTAAGGCGTCTACATGACTTTCTACATCTTTAAAACATGACAGTGTGCTCAAATAATTTCTATATTTTCTGTGAAATCTGTTGGATCGATGGACTTCTAGGCATTCCAAAATGCTGGAACGAAATGAGTGTTCTTACACAAATGTTTAACATTCGGAAGCTGTTCCTCTTGAATAGTAATCGCAATTAATTGGGCCCTGTGGTATTTATGAAGTAATCGCAATTAATTGGACCCTTTGGTGATTATGAAGACTACTCGCTGAAGATTATCCCTTTCAATAACTGAGACATGGAAAGTCACTGCTGTCCCTTATGATTGTGTAAGCTTATAACTGCAGCGGAACGGCACTTATTTCGCTCGCTGCGCGGCCGCCTGCTTGTGTGTGTGGATGTGAAGGCGTGTTTGTGGGTAGGTGGGTGTAACAATTAAGTGAGAAGGCAGTTGGCCGCGGCGAGAGGGCGAGGCCCGTAATGTTGTCTTTTATTGCTCCTATTGTCTGCCCCGTGCGAGATTGCCCTGTATGGCCTTCAGGAAGATCGATGGCTCAGCCCAGTCTCGTAAAATCGGCTGCAGTAAACTTCCTCATCTCAAAGTAAAGCTGCTAACGTGAGCAGCGGACAGCAAAAGTACCAGCAAAATGGGCCACGTGATACGACGCCATAATTACCCACTAATGAACTTAGATGGAGGTGTATTATTATTGCTCGGGGAACTGTGCAGTATATGATACACAAAGTGCTTTAACGTTTCAGAGATTTATAAGGGGCGGTCATATGCAGACGAAACATATCGAGAAAAAGTAAGTAAACGCGTCATTATTTCAAAAGTAATCGCATAACTGTTAACACATTTATCCCACTGTGAGACAGGCCTATCAATATCTTCAAGGAAAAATGTTTGCGGCCGCCTACAGAACCATGATTGTACATAGATGTTCACCTCTTCGTCCGAAGTAAATCGACTACCGCGAATGTCTTACTTCAGGGGTCCAAAAATACGGAAATCGCATCGGGAGATATCGCCACAATTGATGCACAGCGGTACTTGGACACTTAGTAAAATATGAAGCGCTCCATAAAGTCCAAACGCCCAGGAATGTCGACAGACGTCAGTATTCTTTTGCAGGATGATGCCCACCCACATGTTACCAGGGTTTTTTCGACTAAGCTGCACGAGTTTCGCTCGCAATCACTTACACATTTTCCATACAGTCGCAACCTCTACCCATGAAATTTCCATATTTTTGGAGCTCTGCGAGAAGACATTCGTTGTCGTCGATTTTCCTCGGACGAAGAGAAGGGCCTCCTGCATTTTTTTGCTTATTTATTTACAACATGCTCCATTACAATATTTGTAAAGCTGTATGTATGTACTGTGTGTGTGGCGGGGGGGGGGGGGGGCGGGGGGGGGCGCGGTATAACGTCTGTGTTGTATGATGATTATGATGATGATGAATGAAGGGAGATGCTGAAGCTCGGTGCTAGCACATATAGCCTACTCCTCATGAATAGCGTCAAGGGGGACGCCAAGCTAAACTTTCCCAACCGACGGAGTGTTCACCACCAACAGTGTCACATGCCATCACTTCTTGAGACACTGCGGAGAGGTTTGGTATTTAAACCAGGACACTGGGGAAAAGTCCAGTAATCAGGAACTTCACGCCATCAGCTCTCCTCCCGTTGCAGGCCATATACTGACAGTGAAAAGTTTTTACACCACCAGGATTCGAATCGAGCTATCCTCGTGTCGAGCCCCACCGCATACGCCTGCGTTAGCGAATATAATCCTGTTTCCGCAGTCATCCGCAAACATTTTTCCATTAAGGCACTGACGGCCTTGTCTCACAGTGGGATAAATGTGCCAACTGTTATGGCGATTACTTTTGAAATAATAAAAGTTTTCTTACGTTTTTCCAGAAGTCTCTTTTTCATCAGACTGCCCCTTAAATCTAAAACTGTATTAATTATTAATAGCTACTCCTTTTTATCGTTCAGTAATTTCCGGGAATGTGAGATCGTCGACATGATGCTGAATGGAGAAACGTTGCGGCCACTATTGAAAACTGTCGCCATGAAGGTGGTGTATTTTTTATTACATTTGATAAATACTGTCCAGTACCCTACTTTAGTTCAGAGACAGATGGGAACAGTAATACCAGCCACAGAGATAAATTTGAAACTTGATATGGTGTAGAAGTACCACACACGGTGGGATTATCAAATCGAAAAAAATAGTAACAAACTCCGCTGGAGGATAGTGAAATGTTGCACCAGTCTTCCTAAATATACACTCCTGGAAATTGAAATAAGAACACCGTGAATTCATTGTCCCAGGAAGGGAAAACTTTATTGACACATTCCTGGGGTCAGATACATCACATGATCACACTGACAGAACCACAGGCACATAGACACAGGCAACAGAGCATGCACAATGTCGGCACTAGTACAGTGTATATCCACCTTTCGCAGCAATGCAGGCTGCTATTCTCCCATGGAGACGATCGTAGAGATGCTGGATGTAGTCCTGTGGAACGGCTTGCCATGCCATTTCCACCTGGCGCCTCAGTTGGACCAGCGTTCGTGCTGGACGTGCAGACCGCGTGAGACGACGCTTCATCCAGTCCCAAACATGCTCAATGGGGGACAGATCCGGAGATCTTGCTGGCCAGGGTAGTTGACTTACACCTTCTACAGCACGTTGGGTGGCACGGGATACATGCGGACGTGTATTGTCCTGTTGGAACAGCAAGTTCCCTTGCCGGTCTAGGAATGGTAGAACGATGGGTTCGATGACGGTTTGGATGTACCGTGCACTATTCAGTGTCCCCTCGACGATCACCAGTGGTGTACGGCCAGTGTAGGAGATCGCTCCCCACACCATGATGCCGGGTGTTGGCCCTGTGTGCCTCGGTCGTATGCAGTCCTGATTGTGGCGCTCACCTGCACGGCGCCAAACACGCATACAACCATCATTGGCACCAAGGCAGAAGCGACTCTCATCGCTGAAGACGACACGTCTCCATTCGTCCCTCTATTCACGCCTGTCGCGACACCACTGGAGGCGGGCTGCACGATGTTGGGGCGTGAGCGTAAGACGGCCTAACGGTGTGCGGGACCATAGCCCAGCTTCATGGAGACGGTTGCGAATGGTCCTCGCCGATACCCCAGGAGCAACAGTGTCCCTAATTTGCTGGGAAGTGGCGGTGCGGTCCCCTACGGCACTGCGTAGGATCCTACGGTCTTGGCGTGCATCCGTGCGTCGCTGCGGTCCGGTCACAGGTCGACGGGCACGTGCACCTTCCGCCGACCACTGGCGACAACATCGATGTACTGTGGAGACCTCACGCCCCACGTGTTGAGCAATTCGGCGGTACGTCCACCCGGCCTCCCGCATGCCCACTATACGCCCTCGCTCAAAGTCCGTCAACTGCACATACGGTTCACGTCCACGCTGTCGCGGCATGCTACCAGTGTTAAAGACTGCGATGGAGCTCCGTATGCCACGGCAAACTGGCTGACACTGACGGCGGCGGTGCACAAATGCTGCGCAGCTAGCGCCATTCGACGGCCAACACCGCGGTTCCTGGTGTGTCCGCTGTGCCGTGCGTGTGATCATTGCTTGTACAGCCCTCTCGCAGTGTCCGGAGCAAGTATGGTGGGTCTGACACACCGGTGTCAATGTGTTCTTTTTTCCATTTCCAGGAGTGTATTACTGATAATCGTGAAATGTTATAAAAAGTGGTGGTGAAGCCTTTTATCTAAATCAGACGATAGATATGTTTCGACATTGAGTTCTGGGCTCTAACAAGTTCGGTAGAATGGGTGTAAGGCCTTGTCTTCATGCCTGCTGACCAATCAATGGATAATAAGAGATACATCAGTTTAATAAAAGGATTCCTCCGATATGTATTACAGTTGGTATTATAAAGCTTAGGAGGAAATTATGCATCAGTGATCTTCACCCTTAAACACACACTGTTGTAGGAGCAGCGTTAACTGTAATTCAGTTGATCAGGTGACCGTTTTCCAAGGCTGGGCAGTGCACAAAACCTCAGTTTACGTCACTCCTTACTCTTGTTGGACTCAGCTGGCACACAAACATATTGGCAGCTGCAACTGACCCGAAAACCTTTCTCCTGGAAAATTCCCCACCTAATTTCATTTGTTGGCATCTAGTCTCGAAACCAATAAAATTTTGCTGCAATGTCGTTTCTACGTCACTTACAGTTTTACATTCTTGGCCACAAATCTTTTCAGCATGACTTTTTGGCCAAGCCCTTCACAGCAAGATCACAATGGCCACAAATCTTTTCAGCATGACTTTTTGGCCAAGCCCTTCACAGCGAGATCACAATGGCCACAAATCTTTTCAGCATGACTTTTTGGCCAAGCCCTTCACAGCACGATCACAATGGCCACAAATCTTTTCAGCATGACTTTTTGGCCAAGCCCTTCACAGCAAGATCACAACTAACAATCGTAAGGCTGCTATCAATCAACTTCAAGAAACGTTTGGAACTTCAGTGCCTGGGGACAAGAAATGGAAGCGCGACATGAATTTAACCATGGCGAGTGCAACACCAGGCTTCGATTCGTTGGTGAGATTAACAGAAATTCAATTACTTTCTGGAAAAAGGAGGCTATGAAATGCTTGTGTGGCCTGTGCTGGTATACTGCTCAAGTATAAGTTCCAGTTTGGTTTGAATATACAGGAATCTGCTGTATACAAATAACGTAATGGAAATTGTCGCAACGTACCACTGAAATTCTGAAATCACTGAACCGGAAATACTAAAAATATATAACAATAAAAAGACACTATTCTACTCTCGACTTACCATTAACACAGAGGCAGTAAAAATCAAACTAGATTAACAGCAGCGCACTCAAAATTATACGGGGTGGTCAGAAATAGTTTGAAAAGCTTATAAGGGTGTTGCAGGTTAGACTGCGCTGAGAAATAATTATTCAGAAAAATGCGACACGTTGTGCCGTTTCGGAGTCAATTAGCATTGAAGTTAACCACACCAGCCAGATACGGTTAGTGTAGTTGTTCACGTAGCGTAGATGATATTGCACGAGACTGCTCAGCCTTTGGCTCGGCTTCGATTATTACTACCGTCCCATGTCCAATTTTTGTATCGCTGTCTTGTTCGGGTTTAGGAAACCAAACGAAGTACGCATTTGGTGAGATCGTCTCTGGCGGTCCGCTTGAATTTGGACGTACAACAGCTAACTTCAATACTAATTAACTCGGAAATGACGCGACGAATCGGATTTTTTTTAACAGTTATCTCTCAGTGCAACCTACTCTATAACACCTTTAACCTTTACAAGCTTTTCGTACTGTTTCCGACTACCCTGTATAAGCAGCCACTCTTCCACGTGTGAATAGAGCTGTAGGAAATTGGAACGCACTACTACAAAAAGAACCAATTTCCATATAACTTGCAGTGACCTGGAGAATGTAGACGTCGATACAAATTTACAAGATTTTATACGACGTTGATGGTATATGTAACTTATTTTTCTGTTTGAAGTACAGTATGTCGCTGTTTTCAGAATAGACTAGTCACACCAGTCATAAAACGATCAACTAGGAGTGCATTAACAATCTTCCTCCTTTAGTAATGATAAAAATGTTTGATATTTGAGACACCCTCCATCAAAAGTAGTTTGGCTTTATTATCAGTAAAAAACGAGGCTCTTGCTTAATTTCAAGTACACAAGTGGCTTACAGGAATCTTTTAGAATATATGCAGCATGGCTCTTTTCATTTAGTATTTTGTTGTTGCACCACCAAGCGAAGGAAGAATCAATTAACATGTAGAATTTGCGTTGATGTGGACCACTCTGACATTGTTGTACAGGTATTCAAAGTTTTTGTCTATTGTCTCTATGATTATCTTCATGCTATTTGTCAGTTAAGATTATGTACTGACGGACATCCGTGAACATTAAAACATTATTAATTCATAATGGCTTTTACTGTAAGTAATATTGCTATCGAGAAAAACTCCATCGCTTCTCACGTAGCCCGGATCTCGCGGTCGTGCGGTAGCGTTCTCGCTTCCCACGGCCGGGTTCCCGAGTTCGATTCTCGGCGGGGTCAGGGATTTTCTCTGCCTCGTGATGGATGGGTGTTGTGTGCTGTCCTTAGGTTAGTTAGGTTTAAGTAGTTCTAAATTCTAGGGGACTGATGACCATAGATGTTAAGTCCCATAGTGCTCAGAGCCATTTGAACCGTTTTTTTGCTTCTCACGTACTCAATTTTTTAGAAACTGCAGAAACCTGGGCTACTGATGAGGCAGCGGGAACGCGACGGCTATCTAAAAGCGAATAGTGCCCCTGGATAGGGCTTTCATTGTCGTGAGTGTTGAAACATCCCCTTAGAAAAATTTATGAATTACTGTGCTGGTACACCCCTTACGTTATTTGATTTTCAAACAGCTGAGCAAAACTGAACGTACTCAGACATTTCTCTCTTTACTTATTCTGATCATCACTATACTGACACACAATATTTTTAGCGCAACGCAATCTGTCTTTCAACAATTCCTACAAAAGAATGACCCTGACTAACAACTAACTAAACTTTCATGAATCACTTACCTCACAAAAAACTTCGTTGCTTCAACTACAGCAATACAGCGAGCGCCAATACTGCCAGCTAAATAAAAGATTCTAACTACTGAAGGCACTTACTACTGATAGGCATAGTTAGCAAATGAAAGATTTTGATAGAGAACAAACAATGTATTTACCTTAATAATGTTCAAAAGTCATCATATATATGTCAGTTCATGACATCCAGTCTTACAAATTTACTGTCTCTGATGGACACACATCCAGATCATCCGCTCTCAAAACTCTGCCATCTCTCTCCCCACATCCATCACTGCTGGTGGCTCACCTCCAACTGCGCAACGCTATGCGCTGTTCACATCCAGCTGCCCGACACTACAATAGCGACTATTCCAGCAATGTAGACCACCCACAGACTTTACACAGCACAGTCAGTGATTTTCATATAGAGCGCTACGTGGCGTTACCAACATAAAAACCTAGACAGCCTACTAACAGTGTTAGGAAATTTGGCAGGAAATTCCTGGACCGTTATATAGAGAAATAAGAAAAAAAAACACGACTCATATAGTTGGCACACTAGCGGCTTTCAGAAGATTAAGTGCAGTTCGAGCCTAGAGGATAATCAGTGGGCGTCCAGTTTACGATGGACAGTCATGCAGGGGTGACGGGGCGGAACGTCAGGTAAGGACAAGCTGGGAATGTAATTGGCATATATGGCAGCGGGAGGGGCTAGGTAACCTTTTACCTGCTTGAGTTTGGGGAAAAGCTTGTCACACGCTGTTTCCGCATTCAGTAACTATGTATGATTCAAGTGAGCACGCCCCAAGTGACGACTGGCGTACATACAATATATACACTCCTGGAAATGGAAAAAAGAACACATTGACACCGGTGTGTCAGACCCACCATACTTGCTCCGGACACTGCGAGAGGGCTGTACAAGCAATGATCACATGCACGGCACAACGGACACACCAGGAACCGCGGTGTTGGCCGTCGAATGGCGCTAGCTGCGCAGCATTTGTGCACCGCCGCCGTCAGTGTCAGCCAGTTTGCCGTGGCATACGGAGCTCCATCGCAGTCTTTAACACTGGTAGCATGCCGCGACAGCGTGGACGTGAACCGTATGTGCAGTGTAGTATCCTACGCAGTGCCGTAGGGGACCGCACCGCCACTTCCCAGCAAATTAGGGACACTGTTGCTCCTGGGGTATCGGCGAGGACCATTCGCAACCGTCTCCATGAAGCTGGGCTACGGTCCCGCACACCGTTAGGCCGTCTTCCGCTCACGCCCCAGTATCGTGCAGCCCGCCTCCAGTGGTGTCGCGACAGGCGTGAATGGAGGGACGAATGGAGACGTGTCGTCTTCAGCGATGAGAGTCGCTTCTGCCTTGGTGCCAATGATGGTCGTATGCGTGTTTGGCGCCGTGCAGGTGAGCGCCACAATCAGAACTGCATACGACCGAGGCACACAGGGCCAACACCCGGCATCATGGTGTGGGGAGCGATCTCCTACACTGGCCGTACACCACTGGTGATCGTCGAGGGGACACTGAATAGTGCACGGTACATCCAAACCGTCATCGAACGCATCGTTCTACCATTCCTAGACCGGCAAGGGAACTTGCTGTTCCAACAGGACAATGCACGTCCGCACGTATCCCGTGCCACCTAACATGCTCTAGAAGGTGTAAGTCAACTACCCTGGGCAGCAAGATCTCCGGATCTGTCCCCCATTGAGCATGTGTGGGACTGGATGAAGCGTCGTCTCACGCGGTCTGCACGTCCAGCACGAACGCTGGTCCAACTGAGGCGCCAGGTGGAAATGGCATGGCAAGCCGTTCCACAGGACTACATCCAGCATCTCTACGATCGTCTCCATGGGAGAATAGCAGCCTGCATTGCTGCGAAAGGTGGATATACACTGTACTAGTGCCGACATTGTGCATGCTCTGTTGCCTGTGTCTATGTGCCTGTGGTTCTGTCAGTGTGATCATGTGATGTATCTGACCCCAGGAATGTGTCAATAAAGTTTTCCCTTCCTGGGACAATGAATTCACGGTGTTCTTATTTCAATTTCCAGGAGTATATTACTTGAGGAACAATATGCTAGCATACAAGATGCTAGCATACTATTTGAGAATCTCTATATTTTACGGTGTACTGTGTGCTGTCCTCCAGACGATCTAAGTAGTCTGAAACAGAAGATTTTCTCGCAGACTGCGAATAAGATTAGACAACAGCTGTACGATTTATTGCTGACACACGAAAGTCTGTACCGTACCGGGTCTCGAATCCGGGTTCCCTGCGTTACGTGTGCGGTCGCCTTGACCACTTCGGCTACTCGAGCACGCCTCCCGGACTGACTCAAATCTCCATGTCACCGCGTGTCCACATAATGCACTCGCACACTTGCTGTGATTCCCGCACAGGGATAAACTTTATTATTATTATCGCGATTTTTCTAGCCATGTAATACTATTTTGCCGCGTCTGTATTTTACCGTATTCTACACAGTGTCCTTCAGACATGCATGCACGTGCGGGAATCACAGCAAGTGTGGGAGTGCAGGACGTGGTCACACGTGACATATGGAAGTCTGGATCAGTTTGGGAGGCGAGCACGGATAACCGAAACGCTTAACGCCGGCTTACCTTGATGCACCAGTAGACGTTCACTACATACCAAATTAACTACATCGCAGACTTTTTTTCCTGTATACATCTAGATCAGCATGGGTTGCCCTAGTCGAAACTAGCCACAGTGGTAGCAGTGTGCAAATATCTGATCACGGCGAACGCCAAGGACGATCTAGAAGATAAGTACCGGTAGGTCGACTGGAACACCATATGGAAAAGCGTTAATCATCCACATTTGCCTATGAGTACGAGAGCCCTGTGGTATTATGAGGTCAATAGAAAACTCCTCTCGAATTTGCGGTTGCACGCGATACATTTCGCAGATTTCCCCTCCTTCCAACATGAAGCGCGCACGATACTGATGAACACCAAGTTATGTGTGGAACAGCGCGTGGAATATGGAAAGCGGCCAGAAACCTCTTGGCATTTCTCCAACGTACATCACCGCGCGCCATCATACTTAATAGCCTGTTCTTCCCGGGAGATGATAGAAACGCTGTCAATTAGCTGAAAGGAAAAGCAGTATTATATTCTCTCCAATACTGAACGCAGTATTGGGGAGTTTTGGACACATCTGCGATCACATCACTGTCGACTTCAACGTATCCCACATTACATGACTACATATTCAGACTTTCTCATAAAAGCAATTATGGAAACCGCGCTGCTTGGAGAGCGTAAAATTACAGACGACGACTGAGGAAAGGATAGGAAGGAGAACGACAGAGTAAAAAGACGGAAATACTCTGGAGTGAAGACAAGGAAGCCTGTGAAGACGAACGTTACAGTCTCGCCGGAGGAAATTACCATCAGACCCTAGAAAAAGATCAGACAGTGAAAAGACACGAATTTACCAATGCCAGTGAGGGCGACGAGTAAGGTAGTTTTATCCACTGAGGTGTCAGTAATGCGGTGATGTGACTTCGAATATTTCTTTTGGATTACATTACGTTATACATTAAAAAAACTAAAGTATAGAAACTAGCTACAGAACCCAAAAAAGGCTACCGCACACTGTTTAATGTATTCCTTGCGTTTGTCTTTCCTAGATAATCATTAAACAGCTTGAAGGCACCTCATTTCCGTGGTCTTCATCACAAATGCTTCCCCTTTACACTGATGTTTCCATGTAATTACGGTTCTTTTTATTATGATCGTGTAAAGGCGGTGAGCCATTACACATAGTGTTTATATTTGATTTTCATGTACTTATTCCGTCATACGGTATCAGGCACGTACCGGGATAATAGGTCAGATAATATCTATCTGTTTATAGAATAAGCGAAGCATGTCGTTGACCACCAATAGAGAAACAGTGTTAGAGCTGCCCGCCTACATACTACTTCCTCTGAGCCGCGATGATTTTTAAGCGCTGAAAAATATCATTCTGATGATTTTATTAATATTTGGAGAGATCATGAGGAATCTGGAATACAAAAATGAAGGACTTATCCATGTAGGGAATAGGCGCGCTATCTACAATGCTTCTGTGAAAAGTCTTAACGATATTTTGTGGCGCACAGTCTATTGCACTTTTTGTGAATCTAAAATAACGTCCATGAAACCAAATATCAAAGTTAATATATCAGAACTTTCACAATACAATTAATTGTGGGCATGAAATATTACCGCGTACCTCAACCAACGCCGTAACCACACGAAAAGGGGATATGGAAAACAACCCTGCGGACGGATTTTTGTAAGTTTTTGTATTTGTGGATCGTTAAGTTCAGAACTACAATATCAGTCACCCAAAGCCATTCGACACAACTCTAAAAAATTCTCGAGAAAATCGACTTTAAAGTTTTACAAGGAAATTTAGAACTTCCGTTCAATAAAAAAAAGGCAACTGAAAAAAATTTTCAAGGAAACAGAAATCAAAATTTTACTGGGAACCTTAGGGACTTTCTCTCAATAAAAAGAAGGCAGTTTTTCGCGATGGGTACCGTGGTTATCACAGTGGTGTTGGAAAGTGGTGAGCAGCTAATCAGAGGAATTTTTTCGTTTACTTCGAATATTTACATCATTTAACATAAAATTCATAAAATATACGCTATTTAACATATATATATATATATATATATTCATTATTTTTATGAAAAATGCACGTCTTCTTGTTTCTATTAACACAACGCAAATAAAATTCCAACTGTCATTGCAAATATAAATTCTTAACTATCGATAATATAGAAAAAGCAGTTAACATAAATCGTTTAAATTAAAAAACATTATAATTTTATTAACAATGTTTTAAAAATTATCTATAACTGAGAAGTTATATTTGCTACGAAAACTGGAATTTTGTTATTCGAACCAGCGTCGATTGATTATATCAAAACAATTCTCCAACGCAACCAGACGTACCACACTGAATGACGCGAAAACTACCTGCATTTCAGGGAACTGGAGCTCTTCAAGCTCATCGGAAAATCTTAAAGTAGATTTCCTTGAGAATTTTTGAGTATTGTCGAACTGCTTTGGGATACTGTCATTTGAGTTCTGAACTTCAGTTAACATATATATAAAAATTACAAAAATCCGATTGTTAGGTGGATTCCTTGCACGTGCCAAATCCGACTTTTTTATTCGAATGAAAAATACAACATTCTCTGTTTGTATATAACTAATTTGTAACCAAAAAAATTGAGGTGACTCTATGGTACCACAGAATTATTCTGCTCACCACAGCATCAGACGAATTAGAAAATAAATCCTTTATTAAGTACGTTCTAAACGCTGCACCAAGGAACTGGCTGATGTTACGCGTCAATACGAAAGTTTTTCCATGTTGATTCTTCAAAGAAGAAAACAGCAACCAGCCATTGTTAATAACGCTACTCATCTACACTAATACCTCCGTTATCAGTTTCAGACCGATGGGTTCATCTTCAGAGTGCTGGTCATGTTGTTTTTTACATTAGTTGTTCACATTAACACCTGTCTGAAGATGAGCTTGTCGGTTCAAAACGGGTAATGGCGCTATTGTGTAAATAAACGGGGGCTATATGTTGTTTTGTTCTTTGCAAAAATCACAATGTGTTTTGTACATACTCATGCTCTCGAAAATGTCAGATTTGGAGACGATAGTATCTACAATGTTTTTGTTCCAAGTGCTATTAATACTGAGGCACTACGATTTACTTGTGACTAGAGAACTCGGGAATGCTTCACAGCTGCTCTGTGCGAGAGTTGGATATACGACCCAATCTCCTTCTCCACCTTCTCTCTCTCTCTACTCCTCTCCTATGTCTCTCCACCTCCACCTTCCTCTTTGTGTCCCTCACCTCCTTCCCCATCTCTACGTCCATTTCCTCCCCTCCCCCTTCTGTCAATCTTTTCTTCCCTCTCTCTCTGACCTTGAGCCTTGATTATTGTTATTGCCAACGAAACCTTTGTTGCTTTGTTGAGGACTGAAGTCGCTTAAAGTGAATGGATAAATCGGTAGGGATCATTGCTATACAGGGCATGAGAGAATTCTCTTACTGTTGTACCTACGGGGATACTAACTTCAATGACATTATTTTAGATTTAATCTGTAAATGGGTAGGATTGAAAATTAGTGGATGATTAAGAGCCTATAGTAGTATTCTAATAATAAGCCGGTAAGCTAGAACTACAACTTTACTATTTTCTGTTAAAATCGATTGCGAGGAAGAAAACAAAACAGCACACAACTGTGATCACAATGTTTAAAAATTTATATAAGAAGAAATAATATAGATGTCAGAAACAATCTGTCTAACCTCTGTTGATCCATCATGGATACGGGCAACTTAGTTGTTTTCAAGTCTTCAAAGCAAACACTCCGAAAACGAATTCACAGAATCCACATAAAGATGGTTGCAGTTATGCAAGTATCGATACAAGTGATTGTCTATACATGGAGTGCATAGAGGTCTGAAGATGGAATTAATGAGATGCCAAAACTGGTGGACTAAATAAAATAACTTCTGGAAACATCCGGCTGTTTCGCGATTTTTCTTTGGAAAAAAATTGTCTAGTGGTTTAAATGTTCACTACCATAGTAAAAACTGACTGTGAAAAAAACAAACAAAACCGCACATTTTCATAGCATAATGTTTTTCGTCGCTGTTTGTTTTCACAGAAAATTTGTTCATTGTTCTTTAAAATAAATCTAGCCTATACATTTAAATATTTAGTAGAGCATCTGGTAAAAATTTGAAGTAAATAGGTCAAGAACTTTCTGAGTTTTTTGCCAACAACTTTTTCCAATCATATATCCTACATACATTGAAATGTTTGTTATGTTTATTATTGTATTGTGTAAAATTTAAAGCAAATCATTCAAGAGGTTCCAGTGTGTGTGTATTAAAAATATGTAGCCCATGTCTTCCCTAATATTTTTTAGAGTTTCATGTGAATTTGAAGTAAATCGGTCAAGAAATTTTGGGGATATTTACTAATAACATTAAACAACAACTTGTTTTTGTAAATTAGTATCGATTTTATTTGTGTATCTATACTCTTCAAAGATTAAAGAAACGTAGCCTATGACCATCTGAATGTTTATTAATCGCTAAAAAAATCTCAGTAAATCGGCTAAGAACTTTTGGAGATACTTGGTAATAATGGTGATGATGTCTTGTATTTATATAGTAGTACAGATGTTACTTAGATATTTACGCACTTTAAATATTAGAAAATATGTAGCCCATGTCCACCCGAAGATTTATTAGAGTATCGTGCAAAAATTTGAAGTTTGTAGGTCAAGGACTTGTTAAGGTTTCTGGTAACAACTTTTCTGTATTTTATATTTATATGCATGAAAATTCATCTCTTTTCTGCCTGAACATTTATTAGAGCATCGTGTAAAAATGTGAATTCAGTCGGTCAAGAACTTTTCGAGAGTTTCGCTAATAATGTTTCTCCTGTAACCTATAATTTGAAGTTAATCGGTCAAGGAATTTTTATGATATTTGGTAACAACATTAAAGAACGACATTTTTGTGTATTTATACGCCATGAATGTCAAAGAAATGTACCCTATTCCCGTCTGAGCGTTTATTAGGGTGTCATTAAAATAATCTGAAGTAAATCAACCAAGAACTTTCGGAGATAATTGGTAACAACGTTAAACAACGTCTTGTCCTTATATAGTAGTACAGGTGACCTTACATACTTATATACTATAAATATTTTAAAAAATGTAGCCTATGTCCCTCCGGACCTTCATTATAGTAACGCGTAAAAACCTGATGTAAATCGGTCAAGAACTTTTCGAGATTTTTGGTAACAATGATAAACAATGACTTGTCTTTATAGAGTAACGTAGATAACGGAAGTAGAGAAACGCGGCATAAGAATTTTAACTAGTAAAACTGCAGTAAAAAAGTTCTCGTATATTTTAATTTTGGAGGGATCCACAGCTTGGCACAAAGACCATGCGCCATCTGCAAACTCATATTCGAAAGACTTCGTGCATCATTTGCCACTCGAATAAAGCTTACGCAGGTTTAGGGATATGCAACAGAGTACGGAGATAAAGTAGCATTGAAAACCGGTTTTGTGAAAAAACGGTATGTAGCGCGTTTCCCATTAGCATTCTTTACCTCATCCATATAAATTATAAAATTCGATGTATATCCAGTTTGTATGTCTGTTATACATGTCCTCCAAACTTGGTACATATATCATTTGCTGCCTGGAAAGAATTACTGTAGGGTAAGAACCATTACCTTAACAAAGGGGAGGAGGTGGTGGTGAAAAAGCTTTGTAGTACACGACGTGAGAGTACCCATACTACAAGCGTCCATTGTTTGAGATTGAGAGCGCTTAGTGACTTGAAACAAACTTTACACATTATTTCAAAACTTTAAGAAGCTTTTTCTCGCTGGCGACCCCTACAAATTGATGAAAAGAAAAAGTTTATCACTTACTACACTTTCGCTGTTCATGCAGTAAAACTACCGCATCAGGCATAACGATTTAATTTGCTACTTGTTTACTAATAACTGTATGCATGACTCATTTGGCAACAGTATTCACGTGTACCACTGAATGAACCAGAAAAATAATATCATTGTATGACACTTACAAGTTCGGGAAGTATGACGCCACAGACACAAAATATGTGAAAAACTGCCACATCATGCAAGACGTTTAAGTCTATTACTTCGTTGCTACTAACTCTAGTCGCAACATTTTTCGCAGACATTGTCCACATATGCCGCCGAATGTATGCAGAAACGGAAATCATTGTACTACACATAGTTGAGGAGACATAACATCATAAACAATGAGCTGCTTGAAAATGAAACTGCAGGGTGAAATTCGGTACACCCACGGGTAAAATGTGCGTCCAGATTCGCGTGAAATATGTTAAATATATGTGAAATATATTTACATGTGCGTACGTGAGTAAAGACACGAGCAAAAAGCTCATCAAAAAAATTCAAATGGTTCAAATGGCTCTGAGCACTATGGGACTTAACATCTGTGGTCATCAGTCCCCTAGAACTTAGAACTACTTAAACCTAACTAACCTAAGGACACCACACACATCCATGCCCGAGGCAGGATTCGAACCTGCGACCGTAGCAGTCGTGCGGTTCCGGACTGCGCGCCTTGAACCGCTAGACCACCGCGGCCGGCAAAAAGCTCATCCTGAGCCCCTTTAACGATTGAATAAAATTTGGTGCACATATTAGTTACAATCTGTGAGGGTAAGAACCATCAGCCTTCTACTGGCGTGAGTGTGATAATGTGGAGAGAGAAGTGATAACCAGTAGATGAACCGACAGCGAGACGGAAGGACGATATAGGCATAGATAGGAAGAGAAGGAGGAGGAGGAGGAGATAGAGATAGGAGACGGCCAAATGGGTAGAGAGAGGAGAGAAGAGGAAATGGACAGAGAAAGAGGAGGAGATGGACAGAGTCGGGAGGGGGGGGGAGGACAGACAGAGTTGTGGGAGAAGATGATGAACAGAGGGCGAGGAGGAAATGGGCTGAGGAAGGGAAAAGTGGAGATGGAGAGAGAGAGATAGGGGAGAGGAGGAGAAGGACACAGAAAGAAAAGGGGAGGAGATGAACAGGAAGAGGGGGAGGAGAAGATGGACAGATGGGGGGCGGAGGATATAGACAATAAGCGGAGATTTTACTCTACATAGTTTTATGGTTGAAAATATGTAGAATATTTGTCTTTAAAACATTCAAATAAAAAAATTATAGAAAATTGCTGAAATAATTTACGAGAAAGTTACAGCACTTAAATGCACATTTATTAGTGTAGACTATGTAAGTATACACAAAATAAGAAAAATTCGCCTGGAAATAATTTAAAAGTGTACCATAAAATAACGATGTAACAAAAAATTCAAAATGATCTCACAGCATTAATAATTTATTAAAAATTCTGTAAATCTTACTTAAAGCATGTTTTAGCGTTCTAAATAAGTGTACATAAGTTCAATGAGATTTAATAAAATATTTAAGAGACATGGATTTACAACTATATCAGTGCAAGTCTTCCGTCGCCTCCCCTTAAGCAACTGTTACATACTCTTGAGATATGTTTAACACATTTTTCGACTGTAATATTCCTCCCATCCACCTGCTGGACGTATGCTGGTCGGAAGCGACTAGTATTGTAGTTTATTGACGTTCATGTATGTGCAACGATAACATTTATGCAATGAAATACAGTTGTTAAAGTCAAGTTCGCAGTTTTTAAATTGTGCAAAATCAGGTCAGCTAGCGGAATACAAAAATGTAATTCGTGTCACACTTACGAACTCAGTCTGGTGGATAATATAGAAAACTCTTGAATTGTTTCGATAACCACTTTTACTGTCTTAAGGCGCGCGAACTCGCATTACGAAGAAAATTAAAAATATAAAACACATCAGTTTCTACAACTCAAGTCCCAGCAACCAATTCAGTCCAGCAAAGTGACAATCACGACTTACCTAGGTCAATGTAGTCTGTAGAATTTCACGAGTTCGCTCTATTTGAATCAATCTGCTGTTTGCTTCTCACAAGACTGATGGCAATATTAAGTCCTTACCGTATCGGGATATGTAAGAGTTCGAAAGTGATTAGCATATTATATTTTATTCAGACACACCACCGGCCCGTTACACTCTGTGTCTTCGTAAACACCTTCACACTCCCACTCGCTGTACGATTCTCCGATTATCGATATGTCACTCGTTCTCTCTTTCTTGAACAGAAATTCCATTCATTATAGTTATTACGAGAAAACATTATATGAAACTGAAATACTGCTTCACCCAAAATTAAACACACTAATGATAAATGCCTAGCACAAGATAGAAAGGCAATAGTTGCACTTCGTATTATACAGTAAAACACCTGCAGAAGCGAAGATACGTATGATGTTCCAGTATACGATGCTATAAAAAATAAAAGAAACAATGCGACCTATTCTTGAACACTGCTCGAGTGTTTGGAACCCACCAGGTCGGATTAAAGGAGGGCATCGAAGGAATTCGGAGGCGGGCTGCTACTAGATTTGTTACTAGTTTCGAGTAACACATTAGTACACACTGAGAAAAAAATCATGAGAATTTCAAAAAATTGAATGATTTATTCAAGAAAAAGACCTTCACAAATTGAGCAAGTCAGTAACGCGTTGGTTCATCTCCGGCCCTTAAGAAAGCAGTTATTCTGCTTGCCATTGATTGACAGAGTTGTTGGATGTCCCCCTGATGGATACAGTGCCAAATTCTGCCCAATTGACGCATTAGATCGTCAAAACCCCGAGCTCGATGGCGGGCACTGTCCATAACGCTCCAAACGTTCTCAATTGGGGAGAGATGCGGTGACCTTGCTAGCCAAGGTAAGGTATCCCAGCATTTCGAAAAAGTGGAGAAATCTAAAAATATTTTGGTCTCCGCATGCTACGGTGATGAGAAATCTTTTCTGAGGGCATTTGTCTGGAGTTCAAACTCGTACGACCGTGAGACGTGGACAATAAACAGTTTAGATTATAAGAGTATAGAACCTTGCGAAATTTGGTGCTGTAGAAGAATGCTGAAGATTAGATAGGTATATGACGTACTTATTGAGGAGCTATTGAAATGAATTGGTGAGAAAATACATTTGTGACATAACATGACTAAAGAAGGGATCGGTTGGTAGAGCCCATTCTGATACATCAAGGAACCATCAATGTAGTTTTGGAGGAAAGTGGGGGTGCTAATAACTGCAGAAGAAGACCAAGACAGGAATACAATAGGAAAGTTTAAATGAATGTAGGTTGCAGTAACTAATCGGAGATGAAGAGGCTCGCACAGTATAGAATGGCATGGAGAGCTACAACAAACCATTCTTCGGACTGAGACCAGAACAACAAGAAACCTGGTCTCTTGTAATTTTAGAAACGAATTACTTTTTTACTACCGACTATTTTGAGACACAGTGGTTGGGAAGGGAGTGAGACAGGGTTGCAGCCTATTCCCGATGTCATTCAATCTGTATATTGAGCAAGCAGTAAAGAAAACAAAAGAAAAATTTGGAGTAGGAATTAAAATCGATGGAGAAGAAATAAAAACTTTGAGGTTCACCGATGACATTGTAATTCTGTCAAAGAATTGTTCTGAGGCATCAAGGGATCACCAATTTAGTATTGGAGGGCAGTGTGGAGGGTAAAAATCTTAGAGGGAGATCAAGAGATGAATACAGTAAGCAGGTTCAGAAGGATGTTGGTTGCAGTAGGTACTTTGAGATGAAGAAGCTTGAACAGGATAGAGTAGCGTGGAGAGCTGCATCAAACCAGTCCCTAGACTGAAGACCACAACAACAACAACTACGCCCGCTTATTAAGAATTTTGGAAAACCATGTTTCTAAGTGCTTTCCATAGCTGGTAAATTGACCTCACCCGATATCGATTACAGAAATGTAACTCAAGTTATATATGAAGATATTATCGTGATTTGTGTCAGATGAATGAGCCAGAGCATAAATACGAGCCTCACTAGCTGACACACATCAGATGTAGTTTTGTTTGTTTCAACAAGTGTTAAACGACCGTGTAATTCTTAAGTATCAGATAAATGGGCGCTACGTGTACAAGAAGCACTGAAACTAACTTAGCTGCCATCTTGTTCTGTCAGGTGTTATGTATGAGTCAAAAATGTTTGCACTATGTGTGAATTAGCATCTCCAGTCGTTGCGATTAAAATTACTAAAACAGAGACACGTACTTATTTATTTATTTATTTGCAGAAGAGCATATTGAGTGATGCGCGGATAAAAGAGAATGAGTCAGTAGAGGACCATCTGCTGTAACACCACAAGAGAGGAGTAATGTGGGACGCACCTTGCGTCGCCTTCTTCCTTGCGTGCGTCGGCTTGCGACAGCTCGTCAATCTTGAGAACGTACCCCAACCTTCGCGGGGGCATTTATCACTGTCGCCATAATAATGACACGCAAGGCCGTTGCAGAGGCCGCAAGCTGTTAACCTGTACAACCTTTCTGGAGGTATTTTTCTATCATTTATTTTACATCTAAATGTACGTAACACTCCACAAGCTACCTTACGGTGCGTGGTCGAGGGTACCCTGTACCAATAGGCCCACTAGTCATTTCCTTTCCTGTTTCACTCGTAGATACAGCGATTGAAACACGACTGTCTATATGCCTACGTAAGAGACTTAATTTCACGTATCATCACGACAGTATAATCGTTCTGAAGTCAGCTTGAAATGCCGATTCTCTAAATTTTCTCGATACTGTCCTTCGAAAAGAACGTCGTCTTCGCTCTTTGGACTCCCGCCTTATTTCCAACAATTTATTTTATTTTTATTTCGTTGGCGTATGGTTACATCATTGAAAGTATTCACTATTATCTCAGATTACAAACTAACATCTGCGCCACTAATGTGATCCATTGATTGCTCCATCACCAGGAACTGTGTTAGATCGCCAGAGAAAGCTGTCGGAGGACATTCTACATGGTGAATACCTGTTTTTCAGCGTCACAGTAACAGCTTGCAGAAATTGTATTGTTCCATTTGCGCAGAGAGTCGGTATTCCTACCAGTGTTGGTTCTTATTCGGTTAAGGAACGACCAGACCTTGCATGGCAGTTCAAAGTCAGGAGGTTTGATTGATATGCACAGTATCTTAAGTTCTTGCGTAGTAGCGTTAATCAGCCACGTGTGTCTCCAGCATTAAAGCCATTGGCAGTTAACATCCTTGCAGTTTCCAGAGGTAGAGATGATTGTGATTGGAATGTCTGCGTGAACAAGGAGATCAGGAAATTTCTGCAGCTTTCTGGAATTCTCGCTAGGAGTGGAGGTGGTATGTGGCGAAGTATGGGTAGCAAGAAAGTAGCTGTAGGTCTGAGAGTAGCAATCATAAGACGGGTGGTATGCTTAGCTGTGTGTCAGCAAGGTTGTGTTAGTACTACTCATCCATGCTGTGGTGCAGTATTCCGCAATAGAGTGGACCAGCCCCAGAGTTCAAGTACGGAGTGTCGATGCAAAGAATCTCCATGAAGTGCTACAGAGCTTCCGGACAATGTTATTTCCAGAACTGTTTTGGCAGCTGTTCTTAACACAGGTTGTTTGTAACTGAGCGTTCTATTAAGCGTGACCTTTGGTATTTCGAGTGTCTGTTACATCTGAGTAGCGTTCCTTCAAATAAGACCGTGAGCTCTTTGTTGACCAGCTTCTTGTTAGTGAAACATTGAGACTACTATCTGAGTGACCTTGGGCTGAAACCTGCATATGCAAAAATATTTACAATAATGGACAAATTATTGGTCAATACAGATTCGGTAACTTCAGGGTCTGTGTGCGTCATTGCTCGTGACCAGTCGTTAGCATAACGACACTTTCTCGATGTAGCTCGCGGCACATCTGATATGGACAAAGTGAAGAGGAGAGGGGCTAGGACAGGTCCTTTTCAATAATTTCTGTCGTAACAGCCATCAAGAAAGAAGATAATGAATCAACTTATTTTACTATATTACAGAGAATGAGATAAATGAAACATTTTTCAGGTCATTCGGTAGAATTCGGAATGGAAGGAGGAATTACTTGCTGGTACACTGACCACGCGTTCTCGTCGCAGCAGGAAAGTATTTCTGAGACTCACCCTCTCCCTCCAGCATCCGCACTCGACTTCCGCAGCTGTAATGTAGAGGTTTTTGTAGGACAAAGTGACTTATACTTTGCAAGAAAATTCTGGAGGCCGGCCGGTGTGGCAGTGCGGTTCTCGGCGCTATAGTCTGGAACCGAGCGCCCGCTACGTCGCAGGTTCGAATCCTGCCTCGGGCATGGATGTGTGTGATGTCCTTAGGTTAGTTAGGTTTAATTAGTTCTAAGTTCTAGGCGACTGATGACCTCAGCAGTTAAGTCGCATTGTGCCAGAGCCATTTTGAACCATTTGAAAATTCTGGACGACTTTTGTCCATCAAATGTCTAGAAGAGCCATATGATTGTTATTGGGTATTCTGAAATTCCCATGTGTCTCGAAGTCGACAGGAATGGCAGCTGCCGGCCAGTGTGGCCGTGCGGTTCTCGGCGCTACAGTCTGGAACAGAGCGCCCGCTACGGTCGCAGGTTCGAATCCTGCCTCGGGCATGGATGTGTGTGATGTCCTTAGGTTAGTTAGGTTTAATTAGTTCTAAGTTCTAGGGTACTGATGACCTCAGATGTTAAGTCCCATAGTGCTCAGAACCATTTTTGAATGGCGGCTATCCTAGATACCGATGCCAAGGCTGCATCACCCCTCATACAGTGTACTTTGCAAAGAAGAACACTTGTCTATTTTTCCACCAAGCAAATGTGTCCCTACATTTTAATGTAATTAGAATAGGACGATAGAAAGCAGATTACTCGTCATTATCTCGCAAGTACAATTTCTAATGAGTCATGCTTCCTTTAGAACTACGTTTGATTGTCCATTTTCACGTGAAGTGACTTCTGATGAGGAATTCCTATTGATCTTCTGTGCCTGTCAGGTATGGCCTGTCGGCATTATTTGTAGGAGCAAACACAGGCTTGTCTGTAGGGTGGAATCAGACTTGTGACGTCACGTGACAGCTGTGTCTTGCAGTCGCAATTACAACTCACAGTAGAGGGCACAGGCGATATGGCACAGCTATTCTACTGAAATATTCCCATCGGTGTCTGCTGCAGGTTAGGGCCGAGGAATCGTTAAAGATAGCAAAATTTCATTTAATAATGCTGTGACTAAGAATTTTGACATCTAGTGCTGTCATTACTCACATGGTAATACTAATGAGGTTCGTATGAAGGAAGTAATGTTCACTGCACTTTTACATCTTACACGTCATGGTGCTCATTGTGTTAAGTCGCATTTATCCATAAAGTTCCACTTTATCTTCTGTCGCTGACCAGCAGAACTCCTCGAACATGATACTTTTACTATTTGATGTACGTCTGTGTAGAATCTTGAATCTGCGTAGCAAGTCTCTCTAGGAGTTAGTCTCAAGTGTCCCTTTTCCCGGAGCTTCCGTGGTGTCGCACGAAATCAGACTCCGCGGCAGCGACCTGAATCTTCGTGCTCTTGGCAACGTGCAGCGCGCTAGATAAACAATGCGGTGCACTGTTCCACAGACTGACTCCCTGAGCAGTTACACGTGTAAAATCAGTCTAAATAAGGGTTTCCAGCCTCGCTTTGACCCACGAGACAGTATTAAACTCCTCACCACTCCAAACTCAATCATCAAAAGCCTTGTAATTCTCTGACTACGCACAGGAAAGATTCCAAAGTTTGACCACAGGATACGAATATAATCTGCCGTAAAAATATTAGTACACCTGGAAAGACGACACCGATTTTCATCTGATGACATCGTATGCCACATGGGGAACAGAAGATGTGCTGATAATGGTTTCAACGTCGTCCGCCAACAGATAGTGTAGCGCCGTAGCTACCAGAGCGCCGTCTGTGTCTACCCTTTAATAGGAAATATTCACAGCCAGAGGGCTCAGTGTGGAGCAGACGAGTGAACCAAGCAGGCAACCACGCCACGGAGACGCACTCGTGCTTCCTACAGCAATGCACTTTAGGTTTCACTGGTAATGTGTGGGCCAGCGTTATACTTTTGGAACAACACATCATCTTCCTGTTGCAAGAACTGCAAAAGAACGGGTGTAACGACATTCTCCACATACAGGGATGAAAGGGATAAAATTGTGGCCTTCCAAGTGGTGGGATGGTTCTTTTGCGGAATTGCCACACAGGGTGGACGTGCTGCATCAGTTGTGGAACAGTACTGATATCAGTGGTCACGTGAACATTCTCACACCGGTAGACGAGGTTCTACGTGTCCATGCAGCATAGACGCCCGCCAAGATCGTAGTATTGTAAGGGCAGCAGAGGCAGATTGTACGTCTACCCCAGCATAGATAAGAGGGCTTGTGAGCGCAGACGTGTCAACACGAACTGTTGCGAACCAGTTATTAGCAGTTAGAATACGGGCACGCACACCTCTAACCCATTTTTCTCTCACGCCACAGCATCGACGTGCACGGCTGGACTGGTGCCGTCAGAGGATCACTTGGAAGATGGAGTGGCACCACGTGGTCTTCAGAAGTGAAATCAGATCCTGTCTGAATGCAAGTGATGGTCGTTTGCGCGTACGAAGTAGACCTGGTGAGCACTGTCTCGTAGAGTGCATTCGTCCAAGACATGCTGCCCACGCCACGTAACCCATGGTCTGGAGTGCGATAGGGTATAACTCTCGTTCAACTTTCGTGTTTCTGGAGGGGACGCTAACCAGTGCTCGGAGGTGCACAATGTCGTTAGACCAGTTCTTTTGCAGTTCTTGCAACAGTAGGGTGAAGTGTTGTTCCAATAGTATAACTCTCGCCCAGACATTACCCGAAAACCTAACGTGCTCTGCTACGCGTGCAGCAACTTTCGTGGCCAGCACGATACCAAGAATTGTCTCCAATCGAGCACTCGTGAGGTATGATGGGACAGGAAGTGACACTTGCGACTTGTCAAACAACATCTCTTACAGAACTACATGGAACGTCGACAGGCGTGGCATAACGTATCCGAAGGAAATATTTTCCACCTGCACAGTCGTCTCGATGCCAGATTCAGCACCTGCATCGCTGCCCGTAGAGGCTACACCATGTACTAATGTAGGTGCTTCAGTATCGATCGATATCTGATACCTCAGAACCGCTCATGCTGTTGATCTATAAACGTAATCATTTCATGTACTCCATATGCACTGTTGCAAAAATAAATCTGGAGTGAATTGGAAACCTCTGAAAGGGTGTACTACTTTTTTCGGCATTGTACATTAGTCGCCTGCAATTAGCTACTAGCAAGCCTTTGTCGACGGTCACCACAACTAAACAGGATTATAGTTCAATGTACTCAAATTTTCGACGAAAGAAACGAAATTTATCGTCTGACTCAACTCTAGCGAATTATGCAATACCGTCTCCAGCTAGCTAATGGTTCCATGCTCACCTCTGTCTCTCTTTTTGCCAAACAAGTCCGTGCTCACTAATTCACAGCACTTGCAGAGAAAACCAGGAAAGCACGCAAGCAGAATTCGTCAACCCGTGCTTCGAAACGCACTCCTGGTTCTCTCGGTGTTTCCCGCTACTGTAGGTTACTTGGTTGATAATGAAGGATGATCTACTATCGACTTTAGAAACACACAACGAAGACACCACCTTCACCTCAGAGGGCACACGATTTTAACGCCCCACAAAGACTGTTGGCCAACTCCTCGATTTGAAGGGCTCCCCCACGAAATTATTTAACACTGCGAGCTTCTAGCCGGTCAGAATCAGGAGCAACATATAGGAAGTTTCATTGGTCACTTCCTGGGCCAGATTATAGCGCTTCCGTGAGGTACTGCTTCCTAGCAGCACTCTTTGAAGTTTGCTATGGATGTTAGAAAAAACTGACCATAACAGAGAAATTTCTCTACCTAAAACGTGACTAGTCAGGTCCCACTAGAACCCATTTCTTCAGGTAGAACAAATACCTCCTCCCACTACAGACGACAGGTAGTCGAGTTGACTACAATAGCGAACAGGGCTACCAGGAAATGGCACGTTGTAAGACTCTTGTTACATGTCTGTTGCAATCTTTATCTTCTCTACAAATCTTCACCATCGATCATCGCTCTTTCTCTTTTGGATACCGGGCTACGACACAAGGAAGCACAATCCGTCTTGAGTCTCGTAGTTCCCCTAACAAGAGCTCTGCTGTATAGGCAACATCCACCGACCTAGGCGCCACCTTGTCAATAAAATATGTAATCATAATCATCCACCAAAAGACGCAAACTACGTCCACTACCCGTCCGTTATTAAATGTACCTATTAGTTCATGACGTAATGTCACAAAAATCTGGGATTGTGGACTATTAAATACGAGAAGTGGACCTCATTCGTCCAATTGGGGTATAACTAATGCCGTACTGTGGTCTATAATTGACTTTAAAATACGATAGATTGCTTAGAATACTTTGGAGCGTGCGATTAAGGTAACCTATTTATAGTTTTAATGAAGAAACTTCTATAAATATACAAAATATTTATTCGTCATCTCGTTTAAATTCCTCCGAGTTTCGTTCTTTTACTACAGTAATATTAGAAAAAAATTATTAAAGTGGCACACGCATCACAATAGTTAGACTTCTTAAATAAATTATCAAAAATTCCCTGCTAGGAGCACTATAAGGCAAGTGATACAAGTATCCTGTTTTCAAGACAACCAACGAAAGGTAACTAACATCTCCCTGCAGAGCATCTAAAGAAACATAATCAGATGAAACATTCAGCTGTAAATTACGCCTGATAGCAACAACTGACAACCAAAATCGCCGTGTCACAGTATAAATGCTATTGTAATGGAGTTTACTGTCCGAAACATTTAATTCGTGGGCAGGCAGCACCATTTCGCGCAGCAAAGATAATTACTGAACGAGTCCATCGCAGTAGACTATTGACCGGCACGGACGCGGCCATGGATGCACGACCGATTGCTCCAGCGACAATGCTGTCGCCTGGCCGGTGCTTGCACCCTGCTCGGGGTCGACGACCTCACAATCGAGTCGACACCGTGTAAAAGGAATTTCAGTGGAAAAAATTTATGACTTTTCAGCGAACCTCACTGTATCGGGCCTGAAGCATGTTTTACGCATAACGAATTTAATTCTGTTAACAACGAGAAACTCGGAACTCAGATATAATTTATAAGTGTTTTATTTAATTGCAATTCCAACTGATGCAATAAAACAGTGTATAGGCTACACAATTAAATTATTTTAGGTTCGATTCACTCAACAGCAAATCAATTAATTTCGCCATTAAAGCGGCAAGGCCGAAATTAACCTGTGCGGAACTGAGTGATCTCACTAAAAGTAAGAAGGCAGAAAGGATGAATCATAACTCTAGGCACCGTACATTTTAATTTAAAATCAGAAAACAGTTATCTACGTCATCTACCGGTACATTTACCAACTTTTCTCTTAAACGTATGGACAATTTTCAGGTCAAAATTCTAAGGACCTCACTATGGCTGATAGAATTATCCCAGTATCTGGTTTTGCTAATGTATTTTTAAAAATATTTTCTGAGTGTACCCTTGTTGGGATTAAAGAATTCTGGGCTATACATTTCATTCCTAAGGCTATTTTGTTTGCTTTACGACCAATATTTCGCTACAAACAATCTTTCAAAATCTTTACATGATCGACATTTCTCAGCAGCCTCAGACGCCCACGAAGATACTTCATCATTAGTTTTTGATACCATGAACTGAATTTTATCTCTTTCTCTCCATGAACGAGGGAATACATTTACAAAACTTTTTATGAAAACCATGGGGTGTATGGAATTCTTATCATTAGAAAATGTGTGAAACTGTCTGCAACCCCTGTGAATTAGTGAGCATGGACTTGTTCGGTAAAAAGAGAGACAGAGCACAGCATCGAACCATTAGCTAGCTGGAGACGGTATTACATAAAACGCTCGAGTTGAATCATGCCGATAAATTTCGTTCGTTTCGTCGAAAATTTGAGGCGATGTTTTTATGACGGCTTCCGGACATTGAACTCTAACTCTATTTAGTTGTGGTGACTGTCGACAAAGGATTGCTAGTAGCTAATTGCAGGCAACTAATATACAATGCCGAAAAAAATAGTACACTCTTTTAGAGGTTTCCAGTTCACTCCAGTTTTATTTTTGCAGCAGTGCTAATGGAGTACATGAAATGATTACATTTATAGATCAACAGCACAAGCTGTTATGAGTTATCAGATATCGTTCCATACTGAAGCACCTACATTAGTACATGGTGTGTATGGAATTCCTATCATTACAAAACGTCTGAAACTGTCGAGATTTAAATATACTATGTTCAACCTTTGACGGCGCAGTAGCTCTCCGATATACATAGCTTTGTTCATTTGTTCATCTTCATCTATTTCATCCATATTACGTTCATTATCATTATATCCTTCTTACCATTTACGTTTTCTTATAGGTGACTGATCATGAGGATTGATAACTGGATAGTTGTCTCTATAATACTGTTTCCTTTACGGAATATCGCCTTTATTTAATTGTCTGTCGATACTTTCATGCCACATACGCAGTTCAGGTATAACCTTTTCCTATATTAAATTGAATTCTTCTTAAGGTTAGCTACCATTTCAGATTCGTCGCGCTATGGTGCGTCCGGTCTACATTGTTACATCACATTATTAATCGCGCTATTAACCTGAGCCTGAACATCCCCGTATTTTGTTTCCAACTACTCAGACACCTCGTCTTCTAATTTTTTAGTTTGTTTGGTCATATAGTCATCAATCTGTTTCATTCCAGTGAAAGAGACGGCCGGCCGGAGTGGCCGAGCGGTTCTAGGCGCTACAGTCTGGAACCGCGCGACCGCTGCGGTCGCAGGTTCGAATCCTGCCTCGGGCATGGATGTGTGTGATGTCCTTAGGTTAGTTAGGTTTAAGTAGTTCTAAGTTCTAGGGGACTGATGACCTTAGAAGTTAAGTCCCTTAGTGCTCAGAGCCATTTGAACTATTTTATTGAAAGAGACGTTGGTGTTGACGAAGCCACTTGGCCACCTGGCGTTAATACAAGATGTCTCAATTCACCATTTATCGCTAAAGGAGAAGCAACACTCATGTAGTAGCGTGTAGTAAAATTATCTAGAACAACGACATATCGCACCGAGACAAAAATCGTAGTCTAATTTTCAGTAATTATAAGTTGTCGTATGAAATGAACAACCCGTGCATGTAACCAGTTACAGATTCTGTGTTACTGTTCTTTAAAATAAGACCAATTGTTTTACGAGTTTAAGGTTTATTATTATGATAAATTAAGTCAAGTCTCGAAAGCAACTTCCAAATCGAACGTGTTTTCTCAAGGATTGCTGAATACAAGAGAAATCTGGGGCGTAATACATGAGGCGATATGTAGCCACCTTACCACAAAGCTACCTGACATCTAAAATGTTCGAACGTTAACTTCTCCATTGAAATGCTGTTTATCGGCCATTTCTCTACAGTTTTTTTCACGTGGTGCCAAACTTGTTGATAAATTGTAGCATACGTGTCAATATCCATTCTTTGCAAGGCAGTGCACTGTGCATGCTAGACGTACTTCGTACCATTCCTTGTCATTTCCCTTCTCAGTTCTGCACGCAACAAATACGCTGTCTTATCAAAATTATCCTTACACCTATTAGTGGGTTCTAATACGTAGTTTGTCCGCGCTTTGTCTGTATCCTACCACGTTTAGTGTTTTCTTAAGCACGATATGGAGTCACACCCTACCCACGAAAAGCGCACTGCTCCTCCGTGCTTCCTTCCATGTGCTCAGGCATTCACATTCACTAAACTCATACACACCCATAGGATTGCCACAGGGTGTAGTGTAACTCATCCCTCCAAATTACTCGTATACGGCCATTTACTGACCAGTGGCGTCGCTCAATGCATCACTTCAGACATCACTCAGCAGTGAATACAGGAACGTGTGGCTCATGAGGAGTTGCCAGACCATTGTACCCCACTCCTTTTAACGTCTACGCACAGTGATTGTGACAGCTGGACTGCTGATAGCACTGTGAACCCCAGGAGTGATTCATTCTGCCGATTTCATGTCGTTTGTACAACCACTGTACAACCAACCACCTTCTGAGGTGGTTTACCTGTGGTTGTTCCTTCGCGTTTCCGATTCAGTCATATCAACAACACTCAATTTGGGCAATTTTAGAAGAGTTGAAATGTCCCTGATGGACTTGTTGCTAAATAGCCTCTGATGACTGGTCCATGTAGGAAATCACCGACCTCTCCTGACAGACCCACCCTGCAGTTACTGCCTCTCTACCGAAAGCGTAATACCCCCCGCCACCTTTTACACTGGTGGCTCCACCACTCGTGATGTCTAGTGGTCAATTCCGCAATGCATAGGGTTGTCCGAATACTTTTGATTGGATAGTGTATTGCGAGGCAAAGAAGATATCCTTTGTGCTTATGCACTCTGCTTCCGCAGCTGAATGTTCTGAATGTCTGCCATACAGGGGATCCTGGTTCAATTCGGGTACAGCCAGGGATTTTTACGTGTTGCAAGGACCGGAACGGGGTTAACGCAGCCACCAGATGCTAACTGCAGAGCTGTTTGGATGACAGTAGCTGTTCTAAGGCTTGAAAACAACCTGAAGAGTGGTATGTTGGACATATGAACCACCAAACAGCATCCTGAAGATGTTGTAGACCACGGTCCATCTTTATCTTGGGACTGAAATCCTTATACGAGAGATACGTTGGAAGCAGTACAGTGATCTGTAACAGGTTTCAAATACTGATTCTCTAAACTTTCGCAATATTGTTTGGCCAAAAGAACGTTTCCTTTCCTACAACGGTTTCCACTTCATGTTCACGAACTTTCTAAGATTTCGTAACCTTATTACGCACCCTCAACTAACAAATATTTACTATAATTCAAATGCTCAGGATAAATAGGGTACTGAAATGAAACATTGCTCTTTTCAAACTCAGTTTATTACAAATCCAACATGTGCATTCCCAGAGTTACACTCATGTTCAGAAACAACAGAAAACTTCGAACGCCGACCGATGTGGCCGTGCAGTTCTAGGCGCTTCAGTCTGGAACCGAGCGACCGCTAAGGTCCAGGTTCGAATCCTGCTTCGGGCATGGATGTGTGTGATGTCCTTAGGTTAGTTAGGTTTAAGTAGTTCTAAGTTCTAGGGGACTGATGACCACAGATGTTAAGTCCCATAGTGCTCAGAGCCATTTGAACCATTTTTTTTTTGAAAACTTCGAACGACAAGAGATAGGACGTTCACATTCACAGGGCAAGCACATTAGTATATTCTGAAGAACTGATTAGCATTTCAGTCATCTCGGTTCAGCATGTGTAGCCGCGCGGGGTAGCCGTGCAGTCTGAGGCGTCTTGCCACGTCTCGCACGTCTCCCCTCGTCGGAGGTTCGAGTTCTCCCTCGGGCATGGGTGTGTGTGTGTTGTCCTTAGCACCAGTTAGTTGAAGTTAGATTAAGTAGTGTGTAAGCCTAGGGAGCGATGACTTCAGCAGTTTGGTCCCATAATAACTTACCACAAATTACCAAATTTCAGCATGTGTCCTGTTGCCTAGCAGGCACAGGGTCTGCCGTGGACCCTGATAACTTGTTCTATTCGTGATGGCATCGACATTTATAAAGCGCGAATGGTGTCTTCTATTATAGACATCTATGCTGGACTCATCTGGTTCCAAACTTCATCTGTGGTGGTTGGCACTGGGTCACAGTGGTTCTCCTGATGTTTCACTATATCCCACACATTTGGATTGGCGACAAGTCTGGTGATCTGGTGGACCAGGGCAAAAGGCTGATATCCTGTAACACCGAGGGTACACGTGTTTCTGCAGCATCAAGTGGTCGTGCATTTTCTTGCTGAAAAATGGCGTCTGGGTTGTGAAGAAAGGGTGTGGCTACAGATCACAGGATGTCATTCACGAAGATCACAGTAGTCACAGTGCCCTGGACACGTACCAGCTGTGATTTGGGGTGGACCCAATACCACCCCACACCATGAGGCCTTGAGTTGACGCTGTTATGTCTTGTGCGAATGCAGTCACTATGATGCCGCTCCCCTGGTCTGCGGTGATCCAAACTGCGGCCCTTATTTTCAAACACACACAGATTCGTCTAAAAACACTGCCCGATGCCATTCCTGTCCGTCATCACGTCGTTCCATACACCATTGCTGTCTAGCATGTTTCTGCACATCCGTCAAAGATAGGTAGGGAAGAACACGACACACTTGTAACCCATGCCATAATAAACTGCGCTAGACTGTCGCGCCAGAGCCCAGAAGGTCGCAGATCTGTACTGCAATGCCATTCAGATGAGGGTTCGATCTTGTCGGGGGGAGGTTGGAGAGGCGGTGGTGGTATGGATGGTGTGACCTGACCCATCTCGTCGTCTTTTACGGCCTTACATGAACCGTCTGCACACACCCTTTGCACTGCGGAAACACTTCGTCCCACACGAGTACCAATTTCGCAGATGGTTGCAATACATTCTCTCATGCCAAAAATGCGCCCTCTCTCAAACTCACTAATTTGACAGAACGGTTTGACCTTAATCCTGCGAAGCATCCTGCATGTCTGCTGAAATCACACTGATCTATTACCTTCGGTTTATAGCTACAACGAGAGCCGCAGGCACATTATACCGGTGGATGATGCTGCACCACGATATCGTTGTTGACATTGAATCCATGGGCCAACATGGTTCAAATGCTAATCATTTCTGCAGAACATAATAATTTACCTGTCCTGTGAATATGAACGTCCTAAGTCTTGTCATTTAAAGCGTTCTTTTTCTTTTTTCTGATCATGACTTTAGCATACAGATCAAATTTCAAAAAACTAGACACGAAAGAAAATACACGGTGACAGATGACGTCGATGGCTGACTAAGTTATGAAAGGGGAAGAGGGGGGAAGCTAAAACGATACCTCCCTCAAGGTAATAGCAACAACCCTTTCAGACTATATGTGAGGTAAGTCCTGAGATTGAGAACTTCTAGCTGAGTGTCAATACGACATATCTTGGATGAAATACAAGGCTCTCTTCAGTGAGGACTAAGTCCTCAGACAAAGATTGCTAATTGCCCCAGGCTGCCGAGGTGCCCACCAGTGAAATGTCCAAAGGGGGATATGGAGATGGCCGTAGTTGTGCAATTGCAAAAGCCATGGCTGGCGTACCTTGGCGCTGGGATGTGAAGAGAATCACAGCTGGGGCACCGAAAGAAACCTAGACTGTCCTCTGTGGTGGCTCTTCGCCAGTATCTACAATGTACCTTGGTTAAACTTCCCAGAGCGTCCTCTACAGTGGACATCCACCGAATGTTTCAAGAATCTCTCCTCCTCCTCCCTCTTCGACACCAAATCATCATGGAGTCGCCAGAAATTGTCCCCTCCAATGGTCAAGTTGCTCACACAAATTGCGCCAAAGGTGTACTTATAACACCACACCAGAATTCCCGCCCAGACATCGCATGACGGTGTTCCACAAATGAGAAAGTTTGTCGGCAAAATCTATGTTCTCCCTCGATAAACTTGGCGCCAGAGAACCGTGCATGCGGCAGACAATGGCCTCCTTTCCATAGCAAATCATAAAACTCTGTCAGTTGCACAGCCAAGGAAGACAATACGCCTCCAGAATGCAGGCCGCTGGTCATTGTCCTGCTAAAGACCGGGTCGTCCCACACATATTCCATCTGGGAGTCTTGCTGGTCACGAGGGTACCTCAACATCACGCAGAAAATTCATATACACAGAGGCTAAGTGTGGATTAACATTGTACTGTTGAAAAATGGCACCATGTTACTGTCGCATGAGACGTAACACGGGAGGACGCAGGATGTCCGTGACGTACTGTTGGCAGAGTCCCTTTAATCACAACTATCCGTGATCTGAAATGATACCCGATGGCTCTTCACACAGTGAAGTCGTGGGGCGATTCGAAAACATTTATTCATACAAGCAAGTCGTCATTTGGACCCCCCTCTCCCAACTTGCCTATACCGCACCCCATGCCTGGTTTTTCCTCGTAAGCTTTCAGCCATGTCAGTTTTCGGTACTGATAGTGATACGTGCGGCTTGGGTGCCTCTCTTTGCTTGGAGCGTCAAGCAGCGTTTTGTGTCGCCAGGCGTAATACCACCATTCCTCTCCAAAACAAAGACAGAATGGAACCTCGCCCTTGGTTGTCATCATATTCGCCTACGGTGGGTATCTGGGGAAGTGCAGAAGTGCGTTTCATCACTGAACGCAATATGACATGACGGTAATTCCCTAGTCTGGCTGCTATTTGTCTCCAACCAATGGCTATTGCACGATTCGAGCAGTCAGCCAAATCGAAACCCACAGGATGGCCTCTTCCAAATTACGTCCGACGCTGACAACGCTGTCTCAATCGAGAACACAGGGTCTGCGTCTGCTTCTCAATTATCACTCAACATCTGACACTGTTCATGCCCCCTTACGCACTGAGGTGACGGAAGTCATGGGTTAACGATATGCGGATATACAGATGGCAGTAGTATCGTGTGCACAAGATATAAAAGGGTGTGCATTGGCGGAGCTACCATTTGTATTCAGACGATTCATGTGAAAAGGTTTCCGAAGTGATTATGGCACACGACGGGAATTGACGGACTTTGAACGTGGAATGACAGTTGGAGCCGCAGCCATGGGACATTCCATTTCGAAAATCATTAGTGAATTCAATATTCCGAGATCCACAGCGTGTGCCGAGAATACCAAACTGTTGGTATTGCATTTCACCACCGGCAAGAGTGGCGGACGGCCTTCACTTAACTAGCGAGAACAGCGGCGTTTGTGTGGCGTTGTCAGTGTTAACAGACAAGCAACGCAGCGTGAAATAACGGCAGAAATCGATGTATCAGTTACGGCGAACGTATCTGTTACGATAGTGCGGCAAATTTGGCGTTATTTGGCTATGCAGCAGCCGACCGAGGCAAGTGCCTTTGATAACAGCCGTCTCCTGGGCTCGTGACCATATGGGTTGGACTCTTAGACGACTGGAGAACCGTGACCTGGCGAGACGAGTGCCGATTTCAGTATTTAACAGCTGGTAGTGTTCGCCCGTGGCGCAGACCCCAGGAAGCTATGGACGAAAGTTGTCAACAAGGCACAGTGCTATCTGCTGGTGGCTCCATAATGGTGTGGGCTGTGTTTACATGGAGTGGACTGGGTCCCCTGGTCCAACTGAACTGATCATTGACTGGAAATGGTTACGTTCGACTACTTGGAAACTATTTTCAGCCATTCATGGACTTCATCTTCCCAAGAAACTATAGAATTTTTATGGATGACAATGCGCCAAGTTACCGGACCACAGTTGTTCTCAATTGGCTTGAAGAAAATCCTGAACAATTTGAGCGAATGATTTGGCCAGACAGGTCGCCCAGCGTGAATCCCATCGAACATTTATGGGATATAATCGAGAGGTGAGTTCGTGCATAAAATCTTGTTTTCACAATGATTGACGGCTATAGAGGCAAAATGGATCAGTATTTGTGCAGGAGACCTCCTACGACTTGTTTAGTCCATGACACATCGAAATGCTCCACTACGCCGCTCAAAAGGTGGTCTGACCCAATATTAAGAGATATCCCATGACTTTTGTCACCTCGGTGTATATCCTACCAGGTCTGATACACACGACACTAGTGGCTGCGCTATCGTTCACAGAGAACTGCGGCTTTTATCGATTCCATACTCACATTTCCATAATCACTGGCAGACCGGCGGCTTTGATGTCTGAATGAACCGAAGAATTTGTAGTACTGATCGTATTTTGCGTTGTTTGAGTGGATAACCTGTTCCGGCTTTACAGCCATCAACAAGTCTTAAGAGCAGTACTAGTTAAGTTTTCGACTAGACGCCCAGCTCGTCACTGCTTTCTTTAGGAACTGATAATAGCTGTATAACCGAATCCCTAAAATGTTTCCAAGGCTGTGAATTTTTCAGTTTACGCATTATAAAATTATAACATGTTATATACACTTGAGTTTCATCCTCAGCGGTTTCCGAGCTAAAGCTACCTGAAAGCAGCCGAAACGAGAATAACATCGGCGACAATAAATTTACTCATTTTTACTTCTGTTTTGTGCATGTACACAGAAGGTTTCAATGACAATTTAGAACAGATCATATAAAGGTAAATGTTGCAATACAAATACAATATAAATTTTATATTTAAAAATCGTTTCAAAATGCCAAAGGCAATTATTACGTATTTTGAAGCTCATGTATATGTATCCTATGTTGTTAATTCAAGCTTAGGGATCTAAAAGTGCCTGTAGGTAGCGCCTACTATTTGAAATTTTTGTCTGTAGATGTCCACCATTGACTGATTCCCTTAACAAGACTAATGGAGAAAAGGTTATCTAATGTTTGCATAAAAGTGGCTTCAAACACCAATATGCCGGAAATAATTGAGAATAAATTATTTGAAGTCTCCTCTTCACAGTGATCCACAGCACTGCTTTTTGTATTTATGAGGTTCTTCCTGATGTGCACTGTACATATTAAATGAACAGCTCCGGTTGTATTCTTCGGAAAAGATGTTGCGTTGTTATCTTATGAAATACCGAGAACTTTACCTCTTCCCGTTAATCTCTCTTCCCACGTCAGGGAGATACGGCGATGCACATTGGTGTTTCGAGGAACGAATATCAAATGGTACTCAGTACTGTTGAGAGTAACGACAGGTTTTACATCACTATTGCATCTCATTACCAACAAAGCAGGTCAACTAATAGCAAGGAAGGGAATGTATTTCTCTGTGCGAACGGAAGCAGGTGTAACGTTAGTAGCTGATGTATCGCTTTTCTTGCAGCTTCACCAGTGAGCGCGCTCTGTTATTGCTCTGCTTCCTCGAATAGAGTTATCTCCCGCCTCTACATACCCCTTAATCTTTGTGTTGTTAGTTCGTAGAAATCCGAGAAGTTCATTTAGTTTCTTCCACCTGCAACTTTTCAGCATCTGAGGCTATCTTTTAACTAACATCAGGTGGAGTTATGCCAGCCTTGCAGTGATACATATCTGTCTAGATCATTCTGTAATAGGTCTTATACTTTCATTAACAACAAATTTACCTACATTCATATGATGGTGAAGTATGTTTCCCAGCGAAGAACCAGTGTGCCATCTGCTGAGAAGGCTAACTACTCTTTTCCTGAATACTGATGTTTCGGCTCGATAACTTTTTTCTTTATGTCTAAACAATGACTTCTATTTGTGAGTAACTTGTTAACTTACCGGTTTTGAAACAATTTCACAGCTCAGTGTCTTGCCAGTTCAGTTTGTATTTATTATTTGTTTCTCTAATTCGATACCGGGAACCTCTAACGCTGCTTTTTTATAGGTTTCACCGCGAGTGGTTGAGGCTAAAAACAGGGAAAGAGAAGTTGCGGACAAAACAACAAAGAATCACTTCGTTACAAAGAATCATCGCAGTGTGACAGAAGAGGAGCAGAAAATGAACCATTGTTCACGAAAATGAAGCAAGATTAGCGTTTAGCGTCCCGTCGACATCTAGGTCATTAGAGAAGGGGCACAAGCTGGGACCGTTTCATGGATGCGGAAGGAAATAGTTCAAGCCCCTTCAAAAGAACCGTCCTGGTATTCCTGGAACGATTTAGGGAAATCAAGTTAATACGAGAAGTGTATTCGCAGTTACGAATACGAACAACCATCAGCTGTGTAAGGTAATGAACCAATAAAAATTTGTGCTGGGCCGAGAATCGAATCCAGATTTCTCGCTTTATGTGAACGGTCTCCTTAAGCGCTTTGACTATCGGTGGATGACTCGCGGCCAGACCCACGCTTCCGTATGTAGCCGTTCCTGCGTCACGACGTGTTCTCGTACATACATTATGTAATTCCGGCACAGGGAGGTCATTTTAACTGGTATCAGCGGATAAATACGGCATTGCAATGGCTGTGTTGTCAAGAAGAATTACGCAATTTTCCTTCGGACGTCCACGAAACACTGCATCGCTCTTCTTAACAACGCAGGCACTGCAGCATCTTTAAGTTAAATAAGGATATCACTTGGCCATTATTTACGATACCTCATGTTTCGTAATGAGGAACACTTACTGAAACCTGGAGGTAGGTTAATTTAACTTACTCAATCAGGAGCGAAGATCACTTTGTGTTCATCACTGTGAGCCATATTTATCATTAGCATAGTTTAACCTCTCATATTTCATATTTACCAAACCACACTATTTTCAATTCTCTGAAAATAGTCACTATTTATGAATTGTTGGGTGTGAGGTCCGCCAGTGATGCAAAACACCGTTTTTTTCAGTATCCAAACATGTTTCGGCACCACTGTGCAATCATCACTGGGTTTTAGTTTTTATTTATTCTGCAATGTGAACATTTTTGTTAAATGATTATAAAATTATATGCATCTTTAGTTCAAACAACAGATCGTTTTTGTTTGTAAATACCTTTACATTTGGGGTGCATGTATTTTCTGGATCACTTGTGTGTTAATTACTACAGGTAGCTTGTCATCTGCAACCAAACGATGCTGATGAGAAAGTTTTTTGCTGGGAGTTAACCTATCTTCTAGAATGTAATGTAGATTGTCGCGAGTTTTCGCGCCTATATTCGTTTTTACTTACGTTCGTGTGGCAAGAACTTCCATTCTCCGCATCATGCTGAGGTGTTGTGATGCACACGTAACTATAACAAGTATTTTCCACAAATAACGTAGTAAAACACTTTTCACTTCACCAAAACACAGTGTGATTGTGGTTTGTTGTGCGTCCCAGCCCAGTCAGTGTTCATTTGTTCACCAGAGAGTTCGGCGCCAAATTTGAATTTTGTTTGCATTTTATCTTTGTGTGTGTGTGCGTGTGTGTGAGCGCGCGCGCGCGCGTCTGTGTTGGTTTTCTGTACGCTTCTTAGCTGTGTGTGTTGTCCTTTAAACGGTATTTTTAAATGGTATTCCTTTTGTGTGTAAATGGTGCGTGTTTACAGATTTTAGTGTATCATTTTTTTTCGGGCGCGCGCTTGTGTGTATGTGTGTGTGTGTGTGTGTGTGTGTGTGTGTGTGTTGACTTCATCTATTTGTGCTGTTTTTACTTGTAAAGTTCCTTTAATGTATTAAATAGTGTGCCCTTGCAGAGTGTAATGTATTCGTTTAAAACCTGTTTTCCTTCTGCTATTGCCTTCTGTATGTGGAAGTTTTTCTCAATGGTCAATTTGCTGTGGCAATAGCAGAAGGAAAGCAGGTCTTTTAACTGCAAACACGGCAAATACAAGGAGCTGCAAATCAAAATTATGACTAGTTATGAACTTTTCGTCTTTTATTGAGTAATAGTAATAGCGGGAAGAAGCAGTTAGGCTTGAGCCACCGTGCTAGCAGCTACGTTACCGCCAGCACAGATCTCGACTCCGTCGAAGCACGCAAACCCGGCCGTACAGCACTGAAGTTGCCCTCGATAAGGTGGTCACCATAAATGAGCAACATAAAGCGTATCCCACAGCGGCAAGGAGGTCTCTAATGACGTTTCGAAGCCATATTCCATAGAGGAGACAACCCCTACAGAAAACATGTCAAAACGAGAAGTAGACCTTTTAAGTGTCAGTCGACAATCTACCTTCGAGAAGATACTATGATTTGAAACACGGCCCCTAAGGTAGTGTTTGTGCGATGAGTTGGGCACCTTTCCATATAAAAAGAAACTACAACTAATAAAACACTAAGGAATAAGCCACGTAGTTCCCAAAGACGACGACAAGGCTATGAAAAAGGAAAACAAGTTGGTGTTTAAGAATAGGTATCTGGAATATAACAAGAGGTTTTAATATAAAGGAATCACAGCTTACAGAAAATTTGAAACAATGAAATATACTCGTATATATTGTCATAATAACACAAACAAAGAAGAAACTGAGAGGAACAAAATATAATTACGTATTAATTTACAGCAGAGTCGAACAAACACAATGACCAGCGAATGGAGTAGGAATTCATGTAAATAAGAAAGGGAAAACAAAGGTAGATTTTTATGCCTTATAAATGAGAGGATGGTAACTGCTAGAATTAGAAATGATGAAGGACGCTAATGCGCCATAGAAGTGCTAGGGCCTGAAGAAGGAACACGCAAAGATACTGAAGTATTTCATTAATAACTGCAAAAACAAGTAAATGAATATAATAAAATCGATCAATTGTTTATATTAGAAAACTTAAACGTAAGAGCAGGAAACAATTACCAACAGTAAAGACATTATGAATATTTGATTCAATAACTTTGGCTGAAAAGTGTTAGATATTAAGAGATTTCGGCGAAAAACCTTTCTTCAAAGAAAGACATAAATAAATACACCTGAAGCGCGGTTCACGCTCAGTAATTGATTATGTAATAGCTAGTAAAAATAAATTCTCAAAATCGAGATATTTTGAAGAAGAATGACAAAGATTAAAACCAGCAATTTGAAAATAGCCAATGAAGTACTACGAAATTCAAACAGATTTTGCAGTTTGATACCTTAGCTTTTCTTAGTACTTCATTGGCTATTTTGAAATTGCTGCCGGCCGGAGTGCCGAGCGGTTCTAGACGCTTCAGTCTGGAACCGAATGACCGCTACGGTCGCAGGTTCGAATCCTGCCTCGGGCATGGATGTGTGTGGTGTCCTTAGGTTAGTTAAGTTTAAGTAGTTCTAAGTTCTAGCGGACTGATAATCTCAGATGTTGAGTCCTATAGTACTCAGAGACATTCGCAGCCATTTGAAATTGCTGGTTTTAATCTTCCTCAGTCTTCTTCAAAATATCTCGAATTTGAGAACATTGATGTGTATATGATGATGGATTGATTTGAGAGAAATTTTGTACAAATACTATTTATTTTCTGAAATGAAGTACTGTGAGGCTTTTCTACTTTTATACATATTAATCAAACAATGGAAAATCCAGGATGGAATGTAACAATACCAGAGAAGGAAAGTTGCCACTCACCATATAGCGGAGACGCTGAGTCGCAATAAGCACAACAAAAGATTCACACAATTAAAGCTTTCGGCCTGACAAAGGCCTTAATGGCCGAAAGCTTTAATTGTGTGAATCTTTTTGTTGTATCGCGACTCAGCGTATGCGGTATATGGTGAGTGGCAACTTTCCTTCTCTGGTATTATTATTTATACATATTAAAACAGATGTATGTTTGCATGTTATACATCTCCCCGTAAACCACTATATCTCTTTCAACCTGATTTCATACACATTCTACGTATTGTATGGAAAGAAGTACTGTTCAGCTAAGAACCACCTTGCTCTCGTAAGAGTCAGGGTGGCGGTGAGAAAGATTAGTAACACCTGCCATCTAGGCTACCCTTCTGACTGGTGAACTCAGTCAACCTATTCAAATTAGGTCTGTAAGCATTTCATAGCCAAGAATGATTAGCATGGAATACCAATCGTAAGAGAGCTACAAAACCTTCCAAGTGGCCCCACTTCTTACTTCCATAAGCATTACCCAGATCTCAACTACTCTTCCCCGTAACCCCATGTAATACAATTAAGCAGCAGCAGGCCACTTTTTCCCACAAATGTAACTCAGAAACCACCCCTCCGCCCCCCCCCCCCCCAAAATGAAAACTAACTGTACACATTAACCAGATGATGCTCCATTGCACTCAAATGATTCCTTCTGTCGCCCAATTACAGCTGAATACAACATCCACTTTATAACAGTTTTTTTCAACAAGAGATATCCCTTCCAATATCCCACACGTCTTATCACAAGTAATTCTTAGTGTCCATACCATTTTCCATTTGAAACGTAAAGAAAGCCTACTCTCCGAAAACTTCCTCTCCACAATTGTGTCACTCCAAAAAACCTCGTCAAAATCGCTGCTTCACAGCTGTAATCTATATCCACTTTCAACTCGATAACTCGAACCCATGTAGATCCATCTACGAAATTGCCACCTCCCATAGTTAACATTTCTCTCCTCCTACACACCTATATGCACATAATCCTTGCCCTTACATCATTCATCCACCAGAGATCATGAGCTGCTCATCTCTCGCTGTGATCCACCGACGTCAGAGTTCCCTCAGCAACATTATCGCCAGGGCCTCGCGCAACAGCATCATTAATGTGAACAACGAAGACAGAAATAGCATCACAATACTTCATTCCATCAACGTTGAAGCTCCGTAATACTGTCACCATATAAATATGAATAATCACATATGCACTTCATCTCCTCCTAAAAATAAAGAAAAGCTGTCTGGATGGCTGAAGAGTACCAGTCACACTACTAACGACACCACGTCCCATGTATGTTTGGGAAGTTATATTGACAATAAAGCAAAAAATTTACTAACGAAGGATCCGGGGGTTGCGTCCCTTATCAACTCATGCAGTAACTAGACAGGACACATTTTTGCGTTACAGTTCGTGAATAAAATTATATACCGTAGATCACCGTTAATGCGTGTTTTGTCCGTAACAACCACGAAATTTTTTGGTCTGACTACCTCTCACAATCATCAGTAAAAACAACCTCCTAAATACGAAATCTGTAATAAGTCACTATCCGTTACATTGACACACACCTCCAACGAAAAATTTCGTACATCCGGTCCCGATCGCTGAAAACACAATCCTTTTTGTAGTAACTGTATTTCAAAATGTCACTTTGTGACCGTATAGTTCAGTAAATATTCAACTTGGTAGAATTTTAACGGGTGGGCCAACGCTGTAACGGGGCCAAAAAATAAAAACCCTGGAAAATTTAAGTTACCAATTTTAAACTCGTACGTAGGGCTCTAGAATAAGAATCTGACTGCTTTAAATAATGGTCCGTCGTTCCTGGTGCAGGTAACAAAACCGTAGAATACTAAATAACAAAATAAGGAGTAAATAACTCTCTCAGCTACAGGCAGCAATTAAAAAAAATGCACATTCTGTAGGTCGTTAGATAATAAAAACATCTCACTTTCACCTCAGTTTATTTTGTAAAGAAACCGACTGACCATTAAATTGACAACAAATAAATATTTTCGTAACTTAATACTTGAAATTAATATTTTAGTGAGGAATAAAACAACGTATGTAACTGTACTCCTGCACTAAGTCTGCCCATTCTGATTTTCTCACGAATACCACCATAATAAATTCCCAGGACCACAGCTTGTCACTTTCTCGCACTTAGATATGCTTATTCAATTGCACTCCTCCCTTACCAAGCACAGAATCTCTAGTTGTACATTATCCAACTCCCACCACAATCACAGTTTTGTCTGTGCCAGCAGGCCAGACCTACCAATATACAATTGAGAAAACTGCTCCTCTGACACACCACCAACAACCTACGAGGGCTACTTTCTTCAACCTTCGATTTCTCGCAAAATGGAAACACAATTAAAATGAAAACCGTTTTATTTGCAACAATTAGCTTCTGCACATAGTCGCCGCTCCGATTTAGAGATTTGTCATAGCGGGGTACCAGCGTTCCAATACCTCGTCACAGAAAGCAGCGGCCTGTGATTTCCGTCACTTCCCTACGGTGATATGCAATTTCGTTGTCTGTAGAAAAATATTGTCCTCGTAGCCAGCGGTTCATGTGAGAGAGAGATGGAAATCAGGAGGAGCCAAGTCTCGGCTGTATGGTGTGTAATCACCACACAGGTCACTGCAAACGCTGCAGGAGCATCTTACACTCCTGGAAATTGAAATAAGAACACCGTGAATTCATTGTCCCAGGAAGGGGAAACTTTATTGACACATTCCTGGGGTCAGATACATCACATGATCACACTGACAGAACCACAGGCACATAGACACAGGCAACAGAGCATGCACAATGTCGGCACTAGTACAGTGTATATCCACCTTTCGCAGCAATGCAGGCTGCTATTCTCCCATGGAGACGATCGTAGAGATGCTGGATGTAGTCCTGTGGAACGGCTTGCCATGCCATTTCCACCTGGCGCCTCAGTTGGACCAGCGTTCGTGCTGGACGTGCAGACCGCGTGAGACGACGCTTCATCCAGTCCCAAACATGCTCAATGGGGGACAGATCCGGAGATCTTGCTGGCCAGGGTAGTTGACTTACACCTTCTAGAGCACGTTGGGTGGCACGGGATACATGCGGACGTGCATTGTCCTGCTGGAACAGCAAGTTCCCTTGCCGGTCTAGGAATGGTAGAACGATGGGTTCGATGACGGTTTGGATGTACCGTGCACTACTCAGTGTCCCCTCGACGATCACCAGTGGTGTACGGCCAGTGTAGGAGATCGCTCCCCACACCATGATGCCAGGTGTTGGCCCTGTGTGCCTCGGTCGTATGCAGTCCTGATTGTGGCGCTCACCTGCACGGCGCCAAACACGCATACGACCATCATTGGCACCAAGGCAGAAGCGACTCTCATCGCTGAAGACGACACGTCTCCATTCGTCCCTCCATTCACGCCTGTCGCGACACCACTGGAGGCGGGCTGCACGATGTTGGGGCGTGAGCGGAAGACGGCCTAACGGTGTGCGGGACCGTAGCCCAGCTTCATGGAGACGGTTGCGAATGGTCCTCGCCGATACCCCAGGAGCAACAGTGTCCCTAATTTGCTGGGAAGTGGCGGTGCGGTCCCCTACGGCACTGCGTAGGATCCTTCGGTCTTGGCGTGCATCCGTGCGTCGCTGCGGTCCGGTCCCAGGTCGACGGGCACGTGCACCTTCCGCCGACCACTGGCGACAACATCGATGTACTGTGGAGACCTCACGCCCCACGTGTTGAGCAATTCGGCGGTACGTCCACCCGGCCTCCCGCATGCCCACTATACGCCCTCGTTCAAAGTCCGTCAACTGCACATACGGTTCACGTCCACGCTGTCGCGGCATGCTACCAGTGTTAAAGACTGCGATGGAGCTCCGTATGCCACGGCAAACTGGCTGACACTGACGGCGGCGGTGCACAAATGCTGCGCAGCTAGCGCCATTCGACGGCCAACACCGCGGTTCCTGGTGTGTCCGCTGTGCCGTGTGTGTGATCATTGCTTGTACAGCCCTCTCGCAGTGTCCGGAGCAAGTATGGTGGGTCTGACACACCGGTGTCAATGTGTTCTTTTTTCCATTTCCAGGAGTGTAGTTGCACCTGCAGTGTGCGGCTGCTAATTGTCATGAAGAAGGAAACGCATACAAATTGGCTTTCTGTGGTCTGCACTGAATCAGGGGAAACCCCTTAGCAGGACTTCACAATAGGCATCTTCATGCGCTCACTGTTCGCTGAAAACTGAAAAGTGCGATGTGACGTGATAGATAAGCATACTAAAGACACTGTGCAACACATATGCCCAAAGCTTCTGCGGATTTTCACTGTTGTTTTAGTTTCGCAACCAATCGGCGGCTGAAAAAAAAATAGCCCTCATGTGCAATGAGGTGATAGAAGTCACAGGATAGTGATGTTCGCATATACAGAACGCAGTAGCATCGCGTACGCAACGTGTAAAACGGCAGTGCATTGGCGGAGCTGTCGTTTGTACTCAGGTGATTCATTTGAAAAGGTCTACGACGTGATTATGGCCGCACGACGCGTATTAACATAGTTTTCACTCGGAATGGTAGTTGGAACTAGACTCATGGGACATTCCATTTCGGACATCCACAGTGTCAAGAGTCTGCCGAGAATATCAGATTTCAGACATTACCTCTCACCACAGACAACGCAGCCATTCACTTAACGACCGAGAACAGCCGCGTTCGCGTTGATTTGTCAGTGCTAATAGACAAGCAACACTGAGTGAAAGAACAGCAGAAATCAATGTGGGATGTACGAAAAACGTATCCGTTAGGACAGTCCGATGAAATTTGCGTTAATGGGCTGTGGAAGCAGATGACCGATACGAGTGCCTTTGTTAACAGCACGACATCGCTTGCAGCGCCTCTCCTGGGCACGTGACAAAATTAGTTGAAACCTAGACGAGTGGAGAACAGTGGCCTGGTCAGATGAGTCCCGATTTCTGGCGCTACACGTGGAACCGCTTGACCGCTACGGTCGCAGGTTCGGATCCTGCCTCGGGCATGGATGTGTGTGATGTCCTTAGGTTAGTAAGGTTTCAGTAGTTCTAAGTTCTAGGGGACTGATCACCTCAGAAGTTAAGCCCCATAGTGCTCATGACGTTTGAACCATTTGAACCCGATTTCAGATGTTAAGAACTGATGGTAGGGTTCGAGAGTGGTGCAGACCACACAAAGCCATGGACCTAAGTTGTCAACAAGGCACTGTGCAAGCTGCTGGTGGCTCCATAATGATGCGGGGTGTATTTACATTGAACGGACTGGGTCATCTGGTGTAACTGAACCGATCGTTGACTGTAAATGGCTATGTTCGGCTACTTGGAGACCATTTGCAGCCATTCATGAGCTTTACGTTCCCAAATAACAATGGAATTTTTATGGATGATAATGTGCTATGTCACCTGTTTAAAGAACATTCTGGACAATTCGATCGAATGATTTGGCCGTCCAGATCGCCCGACATGAATCCCATCGAACATTTGTGAGACGTAATTGAGAGGTCATTTCGTGCACAAAATCCTGCACCGGCATCAATTTCGTAATTATGGACGACCATAGAGGCAGCATGGTTCATTGTTTCTGTAGGGGACTTTCAGCGACATGTTGGTCCACGTCACGTCAAGTTGCTTCACTACGCCGGGAAATATGAGGTTTGACAAAATAATAGGACGTATCCCATGAATTTTTGTCACCTTAGTGCATACCACTTCCACTGTCGAGCTTAGGATTCCATTTCACCCACCTTTATACGTTACCGTCAACCTTCCGAACAACATTTTCCAGCCGACCTACAGAAACACGATCGTCAGCATCCAGCATAATGTAATCTCCACAAATTCATCTTTACTGTCATTATCGCTTCAAGATCACCGGTTTAGTGATACTGTCAAACTTTTCTAAATATTTTAATGTTTTTTAATAAATTAGAATATAATTTAAACGCCGTATGGCTGAAAAGCTGTCACGTTCTGCTACCAGTGTGTTCTCATGGGATAACGAAATACCAACAAATAAAATAAATTGAGCAGCTCTCGGGTGCAAACGAGCTCGTCCGTCCAATCCAATCGCTACTCACCAAACAAGCCCAGACGTGGAGATGATGTACTGCTTCCCATACCCAAAAAGCTTTAGACAACCTTCGTTAATGAAGATTAGTTCTTTCCATTCCAGAAATTTTACCACTCCACACAGATCTGTGACCGTCATAAACCACTCTGTATATGTATGTGGTTTTCCTCTACACCCACAGACAGTCACTAGTTGTTGATCGAGTTCCTACCACTTCAGCAATCACTATCAGTTCACGCCCTCCAGACGTAGTAATCCTCCAGTACTGTTCTACGTCTCTCCATCCTCCATTCTCACCCTTGCCGCTTTTATAAGGAGTTGACTGTCACACACTACGATGTTTATCATCTTCCCGCCAGAGGTATCAGCATAGTCTGCTTCATTTCAGCAGTTGGCAGGTATTCACTGGCGGACGCCTAAGTCCCCATGGCAACGTATTTAAAAAATACCAGGCTTCAGTTTTCTGGATGGCATCAAATAGTATTCTTCAGTTTCTTGTATAATCAAGGCCTACAGCGTAAAACATGTATCACAATTAGAAATTAATAATAAAAGAGAACGACAAGATAAGGAAGTAGGAAACTCGCATTTTTTAGGACAGTCTAGTTGTCACAAGAGTAGGGACGTGGAGATCGGCAACTTCTAATCTTCAGACGTTTATAAGAAGAGATGGTACAGTGCATCTGAAATTAAAGGTTACGTTAATGAATGTTCTATTGCTGCACAAGAGGAAACAGATGTAGTAGCAAATCGGTCTGAAAAGGAATTCAATAGATGCAGAATAAACTGAAACTGCAACGGACCTAGAGGTCTACTGTTCGAGTGAAGAAGAAAAGAAGAGGCAGATGACGAAGACAGCTCTTCCAAAGGAGAGCAGACCAGAACATCGCTTGCTTGTGTTTACTGCGCAACTTTTCCCAAATAGCTGGTCCATGAGTCACGTTTTAGAGCCAACCATGCTGACACAGTGCCATTATCCGAATCTGTGTGGCAATGAATGTGAACGTTCATCATGTCAGCGAACTTGAGTTTCACGCGTAACATGTCTTCCGCCTCGTTTACCTGGAATTTTAGGCGTAAACACCAGTAGGCACTATAAAATTGATTTTCTTTTTGTCAATGTTATCACACAGTGTTAAACTGTTGCACAGTAAAAAAATTAATTTAACAGCTCAGTAAATAAAAGACGTATCGCGCACGAGCCCATGACGCGAAACCTTGTTTTGATTTCATGAAATTTTGTTGAAATGTTGTCAGTGTGCACATCACTTACGACACCATGTACGTATATGACTCAGATTTGATTTCTCAGCAAACTTTGAAGTTGCAGCCATACCAAGCATTGAAATTCCAGCTTTCACATATTGTCCAGAAACTTTGAGAGCCACGGAAAATATTATTTGAAAGGGAAAATATCAAACACGTGAGAAATAGGCGGGAAGACCTACGTTAGTTTTAGTTATACTACCATTGTTTTGACTGTCCATGATTTTAGGATGCCAGTGTTATGGAAAGTGTTTGTGTTATTGGTATCTAATAATATATTACGTTACGGAATACAATGATCCGAGAAAAAATGTTTTAGACGATATGTGCATAGAAAAGTTGTTTAAAAGTAAAGGACATTTTGAAAGTGGCAGAAATTTTCATAGCTGAGAAAACGAGATTGTTCAATACACAAAGAATGAGCAGGTTTCTCGTATGTAAAGTTAATTAACAGGTGGTATTAGTAATTCTTACGTTGTCGACAACAGATGGCAAAGATCCTGAGAATATTCGATTTATTTTATTCCTAGTCTTTGACCATAATTTTAAAACTTTGTTTAACGATTAACGTCCTCATATGTGTGAAAACACGAAGAAGACAAACTAAAAAAAAATCTAAGTTTCCGCGAAAGAAAGTATTGTGTAACTAAATAGTATTTTGATTTCATGCTGAAACATTCTGGTTCTTTTAACTTCATAATTTTAGTCTCCCTGTAACTTTTTTTGCGGGGATAACCGAAAAATCACTGTTGATATTTGTTATACATTTTGATAGTTTATGATAATCATAAACGATAATAGGGTTGTAAAAATGTTACACATACTAATTTAAACAGCATAGGTTAATATAGTAAACTGTTTGTAACACCGATTTAATAATATCATTGTCCGCCCCGATAGCTGAGTGATCAGCGTGACGGATTGCTGTCCAACGGGCCCGGGTTCGATTCCCGGCTGGGTCGGGGATTTTCTCCGCTCAGGGACTGGCTGCTGTGTTGTATTCATCATCATTTAATCCCCATCCGGCGCGCAGGTCGCCCAATGTGGCGTCGAATGTAATATGACGTGCACCAAAGCGGCCGAACCTGCCCCGCAAGGGGCCTCCCGGCCAAATACGCCAAACCTTCACTTCAGTTTCCAATAATATCATTTTCCGATAAAGGAACGTGTTGAGCCCTGTTTGTTCTTCGTAGTAAGTAGCCGAGAATACCAATTTGTGTCTTACGTAGAGGCATAGAATTTCATTTTAGTGTCTATACGGATTTTTTTGGTGAAAAATAAGTAGAGATTAAGAACTGTTCAGCATCAAAGATACCAAGAGAAACAACCGTGGTAAACTGTCGTTGATGGTAGTGCTGTTTATAGAATCATTAGTTCATACATTATTTGATACCGTAGTAAAGACAGTAAAGATGAACATAGGACAAGAGGAGATGTCATCAATTAAAAGAAAAAATTTTATGTGATGGGTTTTGCGCATGTAATTTGTGTAGATATAAAGTCTGGCAGGACGTTCTCTGTTTGCTTCTTCATTACGCTCCAACTAAAAACAAAGTTAAGGTTATTTGTGCTGATAATATTGAATATAATTATAGAAAGAATACAAGTAGTTTGGATTTTATTAATTACTGGCGTTTCCTTTCATGGACTGAGCATGGAGATAATTATTTGAAACCAGTAGACTCTTATTTGGAGAAAACAGTACAGGCACCTAGAGAAAAGCAATATTTATTGAAACGAAATTGATGAGTCTGTTATTTCTCGCATGCATCTCTGAGGATTGTGAAATATGATGTCGTTTTGTAACTCTTGTTCTCCATAAGAACGACTGAGGGTTTGGAGTCAAATATTATCTGGAAGAATTAATTACAATTACGTGCACTGTTCCATGAGATTCCAATACCATTTATATATAAAGATTGTTATCTATTGTACTAGGTTATAATAAGTTGTAGTTAAAATTACCAAAGGTCAAAATTGCCCAATCACATAGATAATAAAAAAAAAAAACATTACGGCCCACTTCACAAAAAATTCACAAAAAATGTTGCTCCTAAAATTGGGACCAGGGCAAGTTACTGTAGTACTATTCATCCTAGTGCTGGATGTTTGAATAACAAAACAGTTATTCAAAAGTGTTCATTAGTTTTTATTTCATGAAATATGTAAAATGGATGTGAATAATCAATACACTGTTGGAATTATTGGATCTACAGTTTGTGTTACCATCACTTGAACGCTAGTAGTTGCACAAATGACCGACAGAGTATTGGAGTCCTCAGACAGGCATCGCAGGGTTTTCTGCATTCCTGAATGTGGAAGAAGTGAGTCAGCAATTTCACTTTACTTCTAACTAGGGATGTGCGATATTGTACAATCATCACTTTTATCATCAACGTCTAAACATCGATGGTCGACAATAATCGACCCTAACACATTGAATGATGTTAAACGATAATTTTACAGACTGGCGTAAAAAGTAACAGACAAGTACATGTAATATAATATTTATTAATCAATAAATACAGCAATAATTAACATATGTCCCAAAAATTTTTACCTACTGATTGCAAATATAACATTTTTTAGAAAAGTTTCTCCTTCAGATTGTTGCGTTGTCGACAGCGAGTATGTCCTTATTCTGAGAGCAGTTTTCCAGAAGCAGACAATGTAGCTACACAGCTCGAATGTTTAACTGGAATTTTTGTATAGCTTTTTATTGCGATTCCATACTTCTAATGGATATTATTACAAGATCTAGAAAGCGATCTTTCCACCTTGAAATTTATTATTTCCTTGTACTACTTCATAGCGATACATAGTACCAACGTTGTTTCGACTGCGCTGCAGAAGTTTTGCTGGAAAGCCCTTACATATCCTGCATACAATCCTCATCTCTCCTCGTGCGATTTCCATATTTTTGGAGCCCTGAAGACAGACATTCGTGGCCATCGATATGCTTTGGACAAAGAGGTGAACGCCCTGGTGCAGTCACAGTTCCGTAGGAAACCGAAAATGTTTTTCCATGAAGGCACTGACCGCCTGCCTCAAGTGGGATCAATCTATTAATAGTTACGGCGATTACTTTTGAAATAATAAACAGTTTACTTACTTTTCCCTTTGTCTCGTTTTCATTAGTTTGCCCGTTATAGATTAATCATATCCTGTTTATAATTTAAGAAAGAAAAACTTAATTACATCGGGTCCATATTTTAGAATAACCCAGCATTTCATCATCTTTCTTTTAGGACTGCTCACTGTTTCATTTGATGTATTAACGGAGTTGAATGAAGATAAAACTATTTCGCAAAAATATGATGAAGTTTAAAATCTTCCCACTAAATGACGAAAAAGTAACTGATTTTTCACTAAAAAGTGTTGGAGCAAAAGACTCACGGTCCATGTTTGAACGTCGAGAGAACACTATAGGTTATGTAGAAAACTTCCGTGCAGTGAACGAGCTTATGAGCAAGGTGTTTAATGTATCCGACTTAAAGGAAGACAAATTACGTTGTTTAAGACTTGTCATCAAGAACTGCAAGAACTTTGAGTGGGGAATATAACATTTGCTTGATTTGAAATAAAAAATGTAAAGGAATAAGCAATTAAGATATCCGTAGTTGAGCCTAGAACCTGATGCCTCATTATGCCTGGTTAATAGTGCAAAAAATATGATAGAATTGGCCAACATGATTAATACAACACATCTATTGAGATGTTGGAGAAAGTGGACAATCATTAAGGTTAGACGAGTATGCGAGGAAAGGTATAACAGAAACTCGGAGATATTAGAAACGGATCAGAAACAAGATCTAATCGAATTAACCCAGAAATTTCTTGGATTAAATTCAGAGGTGAGAAATATCCAATAGGAATGATTATAAAAGTACTAAGAGTCATTTTCCGATTTATATATAATCTAAAGAGAGATGAGCAATAACTTGAAAAAGGTGGATTGATTTTTGATATGAATAATGACATAGAATTAATGTGGATATACAGTACGTAAGGATGTGTGAAAATAGAGAAGATTTTTCAAGGCACCGAGAACATGTCAGGAGTGAAGTTTATAAGGGGGGAGGGGAAAACAAAGTTCACAGGAAAGGAAGGATGCTGTTTAGAGATAAAGACTTTAGTTCTTCAACTACGTGAATGACTGCAGTTACGCACAACCAAGACGTGAGAAAAATAGGAGAGATCCAAACTATTCACTCTCATCATGACAGAAACGGGGGAAACGAGTCATTGTAGTATAAACGATACGGCGCGGGACTGCATAGGAAGGGCATACGAGAAAGGGAAGATTGGTATTAAATGTATTATAGGGATAAGTAGAAATCTGGGCCTTGTGGAATGAAATCGATCGGCGTGTAGGTGTCAGGGACTATAAAGAAGGAGTATTCACTCACTGACGATCCAGGAAATTATGAACACTGCCTAATCACGAGACTTGATGCCGCCTGGTATCGTTGCGGAGACATGAATCTACAGGGGCAGTACACACGGTACATGAAATAATCCTCTGAGGAATTGACGGAAGACTTAGAAAAAAGGAGAACAGTTCACATGTACTTATGATCATTTTTTTTTTTTACATTCTCTTGGTTACAGACACTTTTTGTTTTCACATTTTCCTCCATTTCTGTCTTTCTGTTTTCAAATGCACAGCTTGGTACGTTTTTCGTTTCAAATGTTGTTTGTTTTGTGAAGTATTAGGTCAAAGCATTCTTACGTTTATCTTAGTTGACATGGTACTAGTAAATAAACATATCCTTTCAGTATTGAGAACACATTGTGGTACCTTACTCTGCAGTTCGTATTGGGCTAGTCTTAGGAGTGTACTCAACATTCCTCCTCCTCCAGGAATCGAACTAGCTATTTCAAAGAAGGGCGCCACCCAGTAAGCGTGATTTAGCGTTCGCAGCTGGAGAGCAACGTATTGTGCTTGCCTTTCAGGAACTGGCGTGGCGTCTGCTTGAGCCTACTCTTATTGGACTAACGTGTACAGTTTTGACTAAAATATATTCTAATCAGCACATTTGCACATCTACCTAATGTGTGGACTTGCAAATTACAGTGAATTTGAAGCCTGACGTTAATATACTGAAAGATTTTGTAATCCACATGTATCGAACAACAAGATCTTTCAGTGTATACATGATTATCTTGTGGAAACAGGCTCTTTTCTAAAAGATCATTTCATTGTGGAAGATCAAATAAAAGATCGAGTACTTCATGACACTGATGACAATAATGGCAGAGGTGCAAGATGGTTCAAATGGCTCTAAGCACTATGGGACGTAACATCTGAGGTCATCAGTCCCCTAGACTTACAACTACTTCAACCTAACTAACCTAAGGACATCACACACATCCATGCCCGAAGCAGGATTCGAACCTGCGACCGTAGCAGCCGCGTGGTTCCGGACTGAAGCGCCTAGAACCGCTGGACCACAGCGGTCGGCTAGTAGTGCAAGAGAAATAGAAGAACTAGAGAATGTAAGTCACGTGATTGTGTGGAAAGTGTTAAGTCAGCAACTCTTTTATTTATACCATATTCAGTGTGTTCAAGGTCTTACTGAAATAGATTTTCAATCCATAAAACTTTTTTGTACTTGGTTACTGTGGATGTGTGCTCACGATCAACAGGATCAACAATGGTGAGGTAAGGATTACGAGCAATGGAGCGCATAATTTCCACTACACTAATGCATAGGCGGACGATAATTCTTTTTCAGGTCTAGAAACAAGGTATTAACGAAGCTTAGCATTAATATATGTGCTGGTATGATTAGATACAGATTAATCGGACCTATCATTTTCCGTTGAATACTGACTGTAGTATTTCTGGAAGGCGTTCCTTTACAATTACGTTCAACTATGTGGTTCATGCACGATGAAGCACCACCTCATTTTCCTCTGCAAGCAAGAAAAATTTTAAATCAGTGCTTTCCAAATAAATGGATAAATCGTGGGGCAGGAACACGTTAATCTGCTCCATCTCCTGATCTCAGAGTTCTATCCTATGCTGAGTGGTGAGGCTGGACGAAGTGAAACGTATTCTTTGCAATAATAACTGTTTATTACATGAATCTAACTAAAGGCAACTTCTGAGAATAATGTCTACACATTGTGATTCTTCAACTTCCCCCGGCGTATTTCTTGCTCGAACAGTACACCCGTGGACTATTCGAGCAATGTCTACACAATTTGAGGACAGCAATGTATTGAAGAGCTGAGGGATTTAACAGCGACACACTCCCACGAGGCTAGGAACTCGTAGGCAGTCTTCTCATCATCAGCAGTTGCTGTGACAGCACGGTCCTACTAGGATGGGAGCTGGTAGGCAGGCAGCTGGTAACGACACGGTCCCACGTGCCTGGTGATTCACAGACAGTGAACTGTTGAGCAGCAATGTGCCACAACGACAGGACCCTACGAGCCGTTGAGTTCCTGGGCAGTCACAATGGATTCTGTGAAGCGGAGCCCGCGGAGAAGCCGGCGGAAGTGCAGCATCGGACGTAGCTGAGGACGAGTGACGAGTGTGGCACGTCATCTTGATGGGCAGCTGGAACGCCAGAGGCAGGCGGGTCCATAATGGAGACTTGAAGCGGCTGTTGGTTACTCGGTGATCCGTACGTAACTGGCCCTCCCTGGACGAAGAGCCGAACTAAGAGCACACGCCAGCAGAAGGGTACGTGAGTGGCATTATGTGATCACGACCGCACGGACTTAAATTACTGTCCGCGACTGCAGCCCTGTGTGCTGTGAGTCGCACGGCAAGTAGGGGCGAAGTTGGCACCCCCTGTGGTGGCTTGAAGGTACACACTACCTTCCTTGTTGTATTTACAAATATTCTCATAGTTAAAACAGGAGTCATACCTGGACCACGAAACAAACACGTAAATGTGGTAACCAAAGTATACGGGAAGCACCCCTCGCATACATCACATTCAGTTCATTGGATTTTAATTTTTGAGGTCATTTAAAGGACACAGTGGATTCAAGACCTATTGCGAATGTTGAAATTCTTCGCCAGCGTATGCAAGGATTTCAGCAGATCAGCTGTCACTTGCAATATGGGAGCGACTAAGACAATGAATGATGCGGCGTATGGAAGTTCGTGTTACAACTAATGGTACACATTTTGAGCACTTCATTTACTTATTAAGAGACCACAACCTGCAAACAAAAGATACCTCTACAACCAACATGGAAAACTGAAATAAGAAATAAGAAAACGAAGAAAATGAGTATATGTATTATGGGTGTCTGGTTCCAGTCTATCACTGTTGTAAGGAGAGAGCCGGTTGCATGCGGTGGTAAGGAACTAGTTATGCTCGAGAGTGCCATGAAAACATTTATTGGGAAGTATTATAGGATTGTCTTACAAAGCTCCATACCACAGCCAGGCCAGTGGAATCATCATGGGACGGCCACCAAGCTGCAGAATCCGGTGGCCTCCAAATCTGCGTAGCAGTCTCCAAAGTGCTCTCATGGATGTCGAAGATTTGTACTCAGGAGGTACGCCACAGGTCTATCTGAAATATTCACTGGCTCGCAGGGTCCGGCTCTCAACCTTCATTTAAGAAACAGGAACAGGTAGCATCGGTGTCTGCAGCAGGAATGGGATGGGCAGCACCAGTGCCCACCCACTCGAAGATGGATGATGGACAACATCCAGGTCATGCAGGTCAAGCCTCCAGCAGACCTGCTGCGTGAAGGTGGCCTCCACATCCCATCAGTGTTGTCATGTAGGCTGCAGTGCAGCCGGCAGCAGCAGAGTCCTTCCAGCCAGACTCAAGTTCTGAGGGTCGACCTCCATAGTGTCCCCTCTCACTGGACACCTGCAACTGACACAGGGGTTGAGACTATGTTCTGGCCAATATGCAATCACTGCTCATCAATCTGCACTCAGCAATGAGACATTTGCTAAGGAGGGTAACGCATTTATGTTCGCACGTGTTTAGGAATATTAAGTTTTGGCAGCAGCTCTAGCAGCTTTTCTAGGCAGTACAACATAGGTTGTTCCCATTTAAGTGTGGTTGTAGCATTGATTGTTGCTGGAAGATGAAATGTCGCACCTGCCAAGTCACAAGTTGTACCGTTTATTATTATTTCGGTATTCCGTAATTCCGCTCTATTCCGGGGCAGTAAGCGCCTCTGAATCCCCGTGCAGATGCCCTTGATTTCTTTGACGTCTGTGACGTGCAGTTACGTAAGCTCTAAGCTATAATTACCGCGCGCCAGTACAAAACTGTGTACATTTCACAAAGGGTGAATATGAGGATATAATTCTGGTGTCATATATGACTGTGATAGCTTCTTTGCCCTGGTGCCAGACATAATTTACAAATTGGAAACTTATTAATTACTGTATCCTCATTCGGGAGTGACAAAGACACAGAGCTGTTTGATCTACAGCCGGGAGAAGACATCAATATCAAGCTTATCCATTACGGATGTTTTCGAACCCGAGACTGTTTATTCAATGTAAATACATAAAACTGCAACCAGCCACTTTTTTGAAATAGTTATTTATTCTTCAATAAACCGGCTCTCGTATCTTTTCAGACTCATCTTCAGATGGTTTTCCGTAAGTTACATATCTATTTGTGGCATAATGCTGGGTGCTGGCTCTGTAAGAAGAAGATGAAACATGCTTTAATGTATCGCCATGAGTATTGTTTATTTGTTTTTGATACAAAATTTGGTTTTGTTCTTACTGCAACGGTATGCGTGCTTTTTTGGTTAGTATCTATCTGTCTGCTTCCATTGTGATGCCCATCACACACTTTTACGCAATATGTATGCATGTACACTGTGATAGCGAAACTTTACAAGCATCCAGCATGAGCTGTGCAACTGTCACTTGTTAAAAAGATATTGACACAGGGATATGAGATAGGCCTATTTCGCTCAGAGATATTATTTGCTTTTTTGTTTGCATGTATTAAAGTCGATATATGGACAAATACTTTTCTTCAGAAATTCTAAGACTTGTTAGTTCAGAACAGGGAATCAATCAACCACCCCTATCCCCCCTCTCAACCCTCCTCCCTCCTCTAACCGTCTCTGTCCCTCTCTTTACATCCTAACTACACTAGTGTCAACGTAAATATCCTACCAAAGAATAAATCCTCTACTATATTTCTAAATATCGAAGCCCTTGCTAACACAAATCAGTGATGCAAGTGAAGCTGCAAGGTGATGAAATCGAAAGTGATCAACTGTCATACAAAAACCTTTCACGCTAATTTCACACCACACAACTGATGCAAAGCTATCTGCATCCTGTACAGGCTGTGATATCATACACAGTCGACTACAAGGAAAAACCATCAGAAGACATTAATGATATCGATTTCCGGCCATCCACAGCCCCCCCCCCTCCCCAAAATGCCACACCAGCCACTACAGTAACAACCAATGGACAGAGAATTCTAGGTTAATCTAGTTTAAGATGGTTTATTTTTAAGTAACATTCCTTTCTATGTATATATGTATGTATGTATAAACGCCTGAAGATGAACAGAGCATCTTCGAATCGCGTTGTATTATGTTAGATTAAACATAAAACCACAAAATTAAGAAGTGACTGGTAGCAGAAGTTACAAATAAATAATTATTCCACACAGTCACGGTTCACAAACGTAGCTATTATGGCCGAAAATAATTATAAATCAGTGCTTTTATACATATTATCTTTAGCTGAAATAAACAGAATATGGCTTTAAAAGTATTCGAGATCATTCATTTGAAATTTTGCTCATGTCTAAATATGAAGCTCACGGTTATATAAACAGCTGCAGTTCATTACAAATACTATAACTTTTATGCATATTGCCCCTAACTGAAATAAACAGAATCTGCCTTTACTAATGTTCCAGACCATGTTAATGCAAGAAAAGAAATAAGCGAGCAGTTCAGTTGAAGTTCTGTTCCTGTTTTAAATTTAAATGTTAAGTTAATGGTCATCCAAACAGCTGCAGTTCTTTTCAAATACTATAGCTCAGTATTATTATATTGCCGGCTACTCACGTTAATGCCAATCTTCATTAAAATATTTGCTCGTAAATTAAATGTATTATGCGTTAATATACTTCAGATGACGAGAAATTTGTTTTGGTAGTAATTTATTTATTTTATTTAGGGCTGTCATGTTAACGCCAGTTTTGATTAAAGTATTTGCCCATATAACGACTTTAATACTTGCAAACAAAAGCAGTTAATATCTCTGACTAAAGTAGGCCTATCTCATATCTTTTTGTCAAGATCTTTGTAACAAGTAACTGTTGTTAGCACATGCTGGCAAAGTTTCGCTGTCACGGTGTATAGGCATGCATATTGTGTAGAAGTGTGTGATGTCGTTTCAAGTGGCTATCACAATGCTAGTAGACAGATGGATACTAACAAAGAAAGGCGACCATACTGCCGCAGTAAGGACAAAATTAAATTTTGGATCCAAATCGACAGGTAAATAATACTCATGGCGATGCATTAAGGCATGTCCTGTCTTTTAGTCATAGAGTCAGCAGCCAGAATTATGCTTGAAATAGATATGTAACTTCCAGAAAACAATCTGAAGATCAGCCTGAAAAGCTTCTAAATGAATAAATAAGTATTTCAAAAAAGTGACTGGTTGCAGTTGTATGTATTTACATAAGACACTGATACGGCCGGCTTATGATATACATAGCTCGCCAGAGCCTGGGTGCAGCGCCAGAGATCGCTGCACTCGCTGACTGCGCCTGTGAAGTACGCTAAAAACGTACGGCAAGCAGACCACTTCGCTATATGCAACAGTTCAGAACGTGCCGTGCTAGCCTATTGTAGACGATCTCGTTGTGTATTTGGATTTAGTATTGGATTTCTACTTGAACGGGTCCTTCTCTGCTACTGATGGACTTGGCTGTGTCTACAGAGTGACTGACTCTAAATTTATCATTTGAAGTCGCTCGCTCCCACTCCTGGGCAGGCATGAAATCTGAAGGTAGCATTTATGTTCTCCATCCAGCCCGTCGGCGTTTAGTGGGTGTGGACTGGAACTGGAGCACCACTTCGCTGGACTCGCATTCTGTTGATTGTGGACGTGAACCCGAGCACCGCATGGAGCGACTCTTGTTCGGTGTGTGTAACGGACAATACTCATATGTATCTTTCCGGATACAGAATTAATAATAAGCAAACCTGAAACTGATAATGTCTGGCAAAAAGAGTCAAAGTATTTTAGGACTAAAGTACCAAAACCCCTTCCTTTCTCAAGCAATGATTATGAACATGCATTGAAGGAACAAGGAAACTGGTATAGGCATGCGTATTGAAACAAAGAGATATATAAATAGGCAGAATACGGCACTGTGGTCGGCAACGCCTATATAATACCACAAGTGTCTGACGCAGTTGTTAGATCGGTTACTGCTGCTACAATGGCAGGTTACCAAAATTTGAGTTTGAACTTGGTGTTATAGCCGGCACATGAGCCATGGGATAGAGCATCTTCGAGGTAGCGGTGAAGTGGGGATTTTACCGTACGACCATTTCACGAGTGTACCGTGAATATTAAGAATCGCTCAAACATCAAATCTTGACATCGCCGCAGCCGGAAAAAGATCCCGTAAGAACGGGACCGACGAGAATCGTTCAGCGTAACAGAAGTGCACCCTTTCCTCATATTGCTGCACATTTCAGTGCTGGGCTTCAACATTTGTCAGCGTGACAAACATTCAACGAAACATCATTGATATGGGCTTTTGGAGCCGAAGGTCCACTAGCGTGACCTTGATAACTCCACGACACAAAGCTTTACGCTTTTCCTGGGCCCGTCAACACCGACATTGGACTGTTGATGAGTGGAAACATGTTGCCTGGTCGGACGAGTCTCGTTTCAAATTGTATCGGCGGATGGACGTGCTCGGGTATGAAGAAAAACTCATGAATCCATGGACCCTGCACCTCAGCAGGGGACTGTTCGAACTGGTGGAGGCTCTGTAATGGTGTGGAGCACGTGTAGTTGGAGTAGTGATATGAGATCCCTGATACGTCTAGGAACGACTCTGACAGGCGACACGTACGTAAGCGTCCTGGATAATCACCTGCATCCATTCATGTCCACTATGCATTCCGACGGACTTGCGCAATTCCAGCAGGAGAATGCGACAACCCACACGTCCAGAATTGCTACAGAGTGTCTCCAGGAATACTCTTTTGAGTTTAAACACTTTCGCTGGCCACCAAACTCTCCCTGTATGAACATTATTGAGCATATCTGGGATGCCTTGCAGCGTCATGTTCAGAAGAGATCACCCCGCCTTCGTACTCTTACGGATTTATAGACGGCTCTGCAGGATTCATGGTGTCAGTTCCCTCCAACACTACTTCAGACATCAGTCGAGTGGATGCCACGTCGTGTTGCGGCACTTCTTCGTGATCGCGGGGGCCCTACACGATATTAAGCAGGTGTGTCAGTTTCTTCGGCTCTTCGAAGTCTTATGGTACAAGGAAACACACCTCAAGGGGTATCTCTTGCGCTGATAGTAGAAACGGAGCCACAGTCAATCGGTCTGCAACGCGGTACTGCCATTGCAGCTGAAGGTCAGGGCTCGAACAAGAAACAATCTACACCTCCCCCACATGTAAAAAAAACAGTGGTAAAAAATAACATCTTATAGTTCTGCGATAGGTTTTATCTATGTCGCTGGGTGACATTCAACAAAAAATCTCCAAAATTAGGTTCTAGGCGCTTCAGACCGGCTGCTACGGTCGTAGGTTCGAATCCTGCCTCGGGAATGGAAGTGTGTGACGTCATTAGGTTAGTTAGGTTTATGTAGTTCTAAGTCTACGGGGGGCCGGCCGGAGTGGCCGTGCGGTTCTAGGTGCTACAGTCTGGAACCGAGCGACAGTTACGATCGTAGGTTCGAATCCTGCCTCGGGCATGGATATGTGTGATGTCCTTAGCTTAGTTAGGTTTAATTAGTTCTAAGTTCTAGGCGACTGATGACCTCAGAAGTTAAGTAGCATAGTGCTCAGAGCCATTTGAACCATTTAAGTCTAGGGGACTGCTGACCTCAGATATTAAGTCCTATAGTCCTTAGAGCCATTTGAACCATTTTTTGGTAGCATCGGCAAAGTTTATCACAGTCAACAAAAACGCGATTATAAATTTCCAGTTCGACAAACGACATGTATAATTCTGGCGTTGCACATTAGTGAACACCTATCACAATAATTAAAATCAATGTGGTGTACGGCTGATTTACCTAAGTTCACGTCATGTATTTTAGTTCTCTTGACAGAGCACTGTCAGTTAGAGGAAATTGTTACCGGTCCAAAACGTGTTAGTTAAATGCTTAAAAAAAGAAGTACTGCGTTTGCACGTGTACAATGATTCAATTTGCAGTTCTCCGACAAAGTAGACACAGCTTTCAACTGCGTTCAAACAAAGTACAGAGGAAAACGATTTTAATCACGATTGAATGTACCAGTAATTCTTTTTTTTGTCTGATGTAATCCGGTTTACTCTGCTTTGCTTCAACAGTATTGCCTTTTACGGAATTTTCCCAATGGTCTGCGGACACCGTTTTTGACTATTTACGTTGGCCGCAGTGGCTGGCCGGTAGTGGAGCGGACAGTTTTGCACTTTATCTACGTATTCCAGCAACGCAGACCAAGCAACAATAAGTCAGGAATACGATACTGCAGTGTCCGTGTATCCGTGTAGTTGAGAAGGACGACGTAGTGTTCGTTAGGACAAGCATGAATGTCCAAAGGAACAGGTACTGAGGTGACTACAGCCACTATGAAATACATGAACTACACTCCTGGAAATTGAAATAAGAACACCGTGAATTCATTGTCCCAGGAAGGGGAAACTTTATTGACACATTCCTGGGGTCAGATACATCACATGATCACACTGACAGAACCACAGGCACATAGACACAGGCAACAGAGCGTGCACAATGTCGGCACTAGTACAGTGTATATCCACCTTTCGCAGCAATGCAGGCTGCTATTCTCCCATGGAGACGATCGTAGAGATGCTGGATGTAGTCCTGTGGAACGGCTTGCCATGCCATTTCCACCTGGCGCCTCAGTTGGACCAGCGTTCGTGATCCACGTGCAGACCGCGTGAGACGACGCTTCATCCAGTCCCAAACATGCTCAATGGGGGACAGATCCGGAGATCTTGCTGGCCAGGGTAGTTGACTTACACCTTCTAGAGCACGTTGGGTGGCACGAGATACATGCGGACGTGCATTGTCCTGTTGGAACAGCAAGTTCCCTTGCCGGTCTAGGAATGGTAGAACGATGGGTTCGATGACGGTTTGGATGTACCGTGCACTATTCAGTGTCCCCTCGACGATCACCAGTGGTGTACGGCCAGTGTAGGAGATCGCTCCCCACACCATGATGCCGGGTGTTGGCCCTGTGTGCCTCGGTCGTATGCAGTCCTGATTGTGGCGCTCACCTGCACGGCGCCAAACACGCATACGACCATCATTGGCACCAAGGCAGAAGCGACTCTCATCGCTGAAGACGACACGTCTCCATTCGTCCCTCCATTCACGCCTGTCGCGACACCACTGGAGGCGGGCTGCACGATGCTGGGGCGTGAGCGGAAGACGGCCTAACGGTGTGCGGGACCGTAGCCCAGCTTCATGGAGACGGTTGCGAATGGTCCTCGCCGATACCCCAGGAGCAACAGTGTCCCTAATTTGCTGGGAAGTGGCGGTGCGGTCCCCTACGGCACTGCGTAGGATCCTACGGTCTTGGCGTGCATCCGTGCGTCGCTGCGGTCCGGTCCCAGGTCGACGGGCACGTGCACCTTCCGCCGACCACTGGCGACAACATCGATGTACTGTGGAGACCTCACGCCCCACGTGTTGAGCAATTCGGCGGTACGTCCACCCGGCCTCCCGCATGCCCACTATACGCCCTCGCTCAAAGTCCGTCAACTGCACATACGGTTCACGTCCACGCTGTCGCGGCATGCTACCAGTGTTAAAGACTGCGATGGAGCTCCGTATGCCACGGCAAACTGGCTGACACTGACGGCGGCGGTGCACAAATGCTGCGCAGCTAGCGCCATTCGACGGCCAACACCGCGGTTCCTGGTGTGTCCGCTGTGCCGTGCGTGTGATCATTGCTTGTACAGCCCTCTCGCAGTGTCCGGAGCAAGTATGGTGGGTCTGACACACCGGTGTCAATGTGTTCTTTTTTCCATTTCCAGGAGTGTATATTCGCAGTTGTGAATACGAACAACCATCCGCTGTATAAGGTGATGAAGGCACTGAAAATTGCTGCCGGACTGGGACTCGAATCCAGATTTGTGCGAGCTGTCGCCTTTACAGATTCGGCTATCCATCACAAGTCAGACCGAAACTTCCAAATGTCGTCGTTCATGTGTCATACCTGTACTCGAACATCTGATAAGTGTTATTCCTGTATGGGCATTGCAGTATCGTGTTTATTGGGCTACACCGGACCTGCTACTTACAAATAAAAGATCTCCCCTGTACGGAGATAACATTAATGGAATGCACGAGTACAGGTGTGACGCTTGGACGATAACATATGGAAGTTTGGGTGTGGCTCTGAGTCGTGCAGGCTTAGCCGATGCGGTTAAGGCGACTGCTCACATAAAGCGGGAAATCCGGGTTCGCGTCCTATTACAGCACATATTTTCCACTGTTTTCGTTCCCTTGCACAGCTGACGGTTGTTCGTATACGCAACTGCGAATATATTTCAGGTAAGTCAGGAATACGCTACGTTATATTGTATGAAAACTATAAATGGAATGAATCTCGATTAAGCGATTTTCCTCTAGTATTATCTACGCCTCTACCGAGCCTTTTTGCTGTAAATGGTAACGTTATGATGCACATTCATGCGGCAATGATTATATTGATAAGCTGGAACGCTGACGTCACTACTGTTCCCTAATATTAAGAGGAAATCGGTACGGAATTATTTGTACAAACATGATTGAGGATTCAAATACTTGTAGCTTACTTTAGAAACAGTAAATTAAAGAAGTACAGTTCGAGGTATGGAGTTTCTATTGGAGAATTTTTAGCAAAGATTATCATAATGTGTGATAGAACCTTTGATGGTAACGTCTCTGCCCCCCTTCTGCCTCCCCCCCGCCCCCCCCCCCCCCCGATTTCTCTACCTCTCTTCATGTGTTACTTTCTCTGTGCACTATTATCACTTGTATTAATGATCTGTAAGAGGTTTTTGGACCTCCTGTGGAAGAATATACCGACAAAAATTCACAGAACCACACTAGATTCCCCTGCAGTCTACAATGGTTGCCACAGTCGTACGACTGGGATAAGACTAGCACATATGATCATAATACAGGGTTGTTTATAAGTACCTCCAGTGTTTCAGAAGATGACTGCATGCAAACTATAGGACATGGAGGAAGTAGTCACGTATCAGTGGAGAGAGCATTTCTGCAGGTTTTTTACTTTCTTTGCTGGCGCTCAGTAGAGGCACCGATCTAGACATGGCTAGTGCAGGCAGTTCATTTTAGTCGCTGACCCGAATTGCTGTGAAGATGCAACAGCAGCTAGTTTTGGAAATCTATTCACAGGGTTGCCTATGTGTAGGCACGAGCTAAACCGATGCAACAATGGTTTGCCTACCTATTCTGACACGCCTCCTACACGGCTGCAGCTACGCCATGGCGCGTAGTACGAATCGGAACTGGGACAGAAGCTCTCTCCACTGGTGCGTGTCATTTCTCTGTATGTCGTGGAGTCGTCTTCTGAAATTCCGGAGGTACGAGGCCGTTCAGTAAGTTCAAAATGGTTCAAATGGCTCTGAGCACTATGGGACTTAACATCTGAGGTCATCAGTCCTCTAGAACTTGGAACTACTTAAACCTAACCTAAGGACATCACACACATCCATGCCCGAGGCAGGACTGGAACCTGCGGTCGTAGCGGTCGCGCGGTTCCAGACTGTAGCGCCTAGAACTGCTCGGCCACTCCGGCCGGCCGGCGTAAGTAACGCAACATATTTTGTTCCTTCTGAAAGCGGGTTGGTTTTATTCAAGACCACTATTCCATATTATCCGCCATTCTTTTGGCTACGAAACTCTGTTTTGCAACATAACCTCCGTTCAGTGCGACGACCTTATGCAACCTTAATGAGACGGCCTGTTTGTCCGCATGACATCATTCTGCTTGTCAATGTCGGAGCCAACGTCTTGTTGTATTAGTAATCTTCCCCTTCATCCGCGTACTACTTCCAGCGGAGTGCATCCTGCATCGGGCCAAAACGATGGAAGTCGGAAAGTGCGACATCCGCGCTGTAGAGCGGATGAGGAACGACATTCCAATGATGCACTGTCAACTCCTCTCGGGAGCAGTGTACTATTTTGGAGTAATTATCAAATTAAAAGACTGTACCGCAAAATTGAGGCTTTGTTATTTAATTGAACGAATAGTTATTTTACAATAGTGTTATTTAATGAAGTGACAAGAAATCGGCTCTCCGTGAAATCTAACTCATTCCAAAATGTCACAGTTCCGTTAAACATTAGACTTAGCTGTATTGCGAACTTTAATGCCGCGTGACTGACTGGCCGCTACTGGGAAGTTGATTCGAGGAAGAGCGGGTTTTAAGAGCTGAGTGCTGACTTCCTGAAAAACACCGCTGAATAAATCAATACAAAACATTTCTACGTGTTTTATTATTGTAAGAGGACCCGCAGCACAAAATAATAATGCTTTTTGTTTAAAATTTTTGTGGTGTGGCTCTCTCTGTGATGCGAGCTCGTAGCTTGCGGCCGAGATACCCCGCGCGTAAATGCGGCCCTGGCTCCGTGAGGAGTGAGTGGCTGACTGTTCTTAAGCGACGTCCCACTATCCACTGAATTTATGTTTTATACGACGTTGGTGCTTAAAGCCCTAGAGGGCTGCCTAATTCCATAATGATTCATCACAGCCGGCCGAGGTGGCCGAGCGGTTCCAGGCGCTACAGTGTGGAACCGCGCCACCGCTACGGTTGAAGGTTCGAATCCTGCCTCGGGCGTGGGTGTGTGTGTGATGTCCTTAGGTAAGTTAGGTTTAAGTAATTCTAAGTTCTAGGGGACTGGTGACCTTAGAAGATAAGTCCCATAGTGCTCAGAGCCATTTGAACCATTTGATTCATCACAAACACCATTTTTCCTCACGTTGGTCTGGCAAAAAGCACACATCCACAGTCAAACCTGGATCTCACGATGACACCGTAAAACTGCTGCTCTCTAATACTTGTGAAATATAACTGCTACGCTCCCAAAAGTTCAAAGCATTTAATGGCCGATCTTTTAGGACCTTTCGGTACTGCCATTACGAAAGTGTCCGCCCCCAGTAGCTGAGTGGTCAGCGCGACATACTGTCAATCCAAAGGGCCCGGGTTCGATTCCCAGCTGGGTCGGAGATTTACTGCGCTCAGGGGCTGGGTGTTGTGTTGTCCTAATCATCATCATTTTATCCCCATCGACGCGCAAGTCGCCGCAGTGGCGTCAAATCGAAAGACTTGCAACAGGCGAGCGGTCTACCCGACGGGAGGCCCTCGTCACACGACATTTCATTTCATTAATAAAGTTTTGAATCAAATCTGAGGGCAGCAACTAGACCGTTTCTTTAAAAATTAGGAAAGGATCTCCTTTCCTCATAAAGTTAAAACAGTGAGCAAAATATTTATTCGTCTGGAAATTGAAAGTTTTCATCTACAGCGTCCTTAACAACAGTTGCAGCTGACTGGCTGTTGTTGCCAGGTTTTCTGGGGGTTTTAAGCTAGAAAACGTTTCGTAAAGTTTCAAAATTATGTGGAAGGTTCGTTGCGATTCACTAAGTGCTCTCGTTCTCAAATACTGGATAGTGCACATGTTAGCTATACATTACACAAAGTGTACGTTATGCAAACAAGTAGTGTGAAGGTCTGGATTAAACACGCTGAAGAGTCGAGGACAGCATGAACTGCTACAGACTTTCGTTAGCGTTCAGTACGGGCCACTCATAAGATTCATGCACACATATCGGATATTCATAAGAATACGTCATTCTTGGAACGATTTGTTGTAAATATTGTTACAAATAAACGCTACATAAAGATTTATCGATGATTAGTGACTTCATGTAAGAGAGCTCTATTAGGAGTGATTTGTTATCGTCCATAATTTACAAGTTAAGCATAAGACACACTTGTATTATAATTTACAATATGCCATTTCAAGGTAATGGACCATTGAAAATTTATGACACACACGTCACCATTATAATTAAGTGTTAGTTAATAGTCCATCAACCATATAAACCTTCAAGAGGTAGTACGACAACCAGTCTCTGACCTGAAGACCACAACAACAACAACATAATTACGATTGCATATAAATTGTACATTATTAATTTTAAGTGTTGTTGTTGTGGTCTTCAGTCCTGAGACTGGTTTGATGCAGCTCTCCATGCTTCTCTATCCCGTGCTAGCTTCTTCATCTCCCAGTACCTACTGCAACCTACATCCTTCTGAATCTGTTTAGTGTACTCATCCCTTGGTCTCCATCTACGATTTTTGCCCTCCACGCTGCCCTCCAATACTAAATTGGTGATCTCTCGATGCCTCAGAATATGCCCTACCACCCGATCTCTTCTTCTAGTCAAGTTGTGCCACAAATTTTTCTTCTCTCCAATTCTGTTCAATACCTCCTCATTAGTGATTTTCACATCTGTCAACACCTGTTTTCTTTGGGATTGGAATTATTATATTCTTCTTGAAGTCTGAGGATATTTCGCCAGTCTCATACAACTTGCTCACTAAATGGTAGAATTTCGTTAGGCCTGGCTCTCCCAAGGCTGTCATTAGTTGTAATGGGATGTTGTCTACTCCCAGGGCCTTGTTTCGACTTAGATCTTTCAGTGCTCTGTCAAACTCTTCACGCAGTATCATATCTCCCATTTCATCTTCATCTACATTCTCTTCCATTTCTATAATTGTCCATTCCGTTCAACTGCTCTTCCAAGTCCTTTGCTGTTTCTGACAGAATAACAAAGTCATCAGCGAACCTCAAAGTTTTTATTTCTTTTTCATGGATTTTAATACCTACTCAGTATTTTTATTTTGTTTCCTTTACTGCTTGCTCAATATACAGATTGAATAACACCGGGGATAGGCTACAATACTGTCTCACTAACTTCCCAACCACTACTTCCCTTTCATGCCCCTCGACTGTTATAACTGCCATCTGGTTTCTGTACGAATTGTAAATAGCCTTTCGCTCCCTGTCTTTTGCCCCTGCCACCTTCAGAATTTGAAAGAGAGTATTCCAGTCAACATTGTCAAAAGCTTTCTCTAAGTCTACAAATACTAGAAACGTAGGTTTGCCTTTCCTTAATCTATTTTCTAAGATAAGTCGTAGGGTCAGTATTGCCTCACGTGTTCCATCGTTTTTCCATTCGTCTGCAAAGAATTCGTGTTAGTATTTTGCAGCCGTGGCTTATTAAACTGATTGTTCGGTAATTTTCACATCTGTCAACACCTGTTTTCTTTGGGATTGGAATTATTATATTCTTCTTGAAGTCTGAGAGTATTTCACCTGTCTCATACAACTTGCTCACTAAATGGTAGAATCTCGGTAGGCCTGGCTCTCCCAAGGCTGTCATTAGTTGTAATGGGATGTTGTCTACTCCCGGGGCCTTGTTTCGACTTAGATCTTTCAGTGCTCTGTCAAACTCTTCACACAGTATCATATCTCCCATTTCATCTTCATCTACATTCTCTTCCATTTCTATAATATTGTCCTCAAGAACATCGCCCTTGTATAGAACCTCTATATACTCCTTCCACCTCTCTGCTTTCCCTTCTTTGCTTAGAACTGGTTATCCATCTGTGCTCTTGATATTCATGCAAGTTGTCCTCTTTTCTCCAAAGGTCTCTTTAATTTTCCTGTAGGCAGTATCTATCTTACCCTTAGTGATATGTGCCTCTACATCCTTACATTTGTCCTCTAGCCATCCCTGCTTATCCGTTTTGCACTTCCTGTCGATCTCATTTTTGAGACGTTTGTATTCCTTTATGCCTGTTTCATTTACTGCATTTTTGTATTTTCTCCTTTCATCAATTAAATTCAGTATCTCTTCTGTTACCCAAGGATTTCTACTAGCCCTCGTCTTTTTACCTACTTGATCCTCTGCTACCTCCACTATTTCATCTGTCAAAGCTACCCATTCTTCTTCTACAGTATTTCTTTCCCCAGTTCTTCTCAATCGTTTCCTGATGTTCTCCCTGAAGCTCTCTGCAACTTCTGGTTCTTTCAGTTTATCCAGGTCCCATCTCATCAATTTCCCACCTTTTTGCAATTTCTTCAGTTTTAATCTACAGTTCATAACCAGTAGATTGTGGTCAGAGTCCACATCTGCCCCTGGAAATGTCTTACTTTTTAAAACCTGCTTCCTGTATCTCTGTGTTACCATTATATAATCTATATGATACCTTCCAGTATCGCCAGGCTTCTTCCATCTATACAACCTTCTTTTATGATTCCTGAACCAAGTATTAGCTATGATTAAGTTATGCACTGTGCAAAATTCTACCAAGCGGCTACCTCTTTCATCCTTTACTCCCATTCCATATTCACCTACTACGTTTCCTTCTCTTCCTTTTCCTACTGTCGAGTTCCAGTCACCCATGACTATTAAATTTTCGTATCCCTTCACTATCTGAATAATTTCTTTTATCTCATCATACATTTTATCAATCTCTTCGTCATCTGCGGAGCTAGTTGGCATATAAACTTGTACTATTGTGATAGGTGTGGGCTTCGTATCTATCTTAGCCAGATTAATGCATTCATTGTGCTATTTGTAGTAGCTTGCCCGCATTCCTAGTTTCCTATTCATTATTAAACCTACTCCTGCATTACCCCTATTTGATTTTGTATTTATAACCCTGTATTCAACTGACCAGAAGTCTTGTTCTTCCTGCCACCGAACATCCCCACTATATCTAAATTTAACCTATCCACTTCCCTTTTTAAATTTTCTAACCTACCTGCCCGATTAAGGGATCTGACATTCCACGCTCCGATCCGTAGAACGCGGCAGTTTTCTTTCTGCTGATAACACCGTCCTCCTGAGTAGTTCCCACCCGGAGATCCGAATGGGGGACTATTTTACCTCCGGAATATTTTACCCAAGAGGACGCCATCATCATTTAACCATACAGTAAAGCTGCATGGCGTCGAGAAAAAATTACGGCCTTAGTTTCTCCTTGCTTTCTGCCGTTCGCAGTACCAGCACAGCAAGGCCGTCTTGGTTAGTGTTACAAGGCCAGATCAGTCAATCATCCAGACTGTTGCCCCTACAACTATTGAAAAGGCTGCTGCCCCTCTTCAGGAACGTAGGGCGGAGAGTGAGTTACTGTGAACAATTCAGTGATCTCATCTGAATCGACAGAAAACCGTCGCCGACAACGATAGTTCAAAAAAATGGTTCAAATGGCTCTGAGCAATATGGGCCTTAACTTCTAAGGTCATCAGTCCCCTAGAAATTAGAACTACTTAAACCTAACCAACCTAAGGACATCACATACATCCATGCCCGAGGCAGGATTCGAATCTGCGACCGTAGCGGTCTCGCGGTTCCAGACTATAGCGCCTTTAACCGCTTGGCCACCCCGGCCGGCGACAACGATGGTTGTAGTTATCCAAGCCAATGTATCAAACAGCAGATGAAGACGTAGAAAGTTCAAGAGGATTTTGAACTGGTTATTCAGTAAACAAAGGGAGATGAAAATCTAATAGTCATGACGGAATTGACGCGGTTGCATGACAAGACATAGAACAGAGAATTATGGTAAAATGTGGGCTTGGCACTGAGAACGAAAGAGGACAAAGAGTAATTGACTTTTGCAATAAATTTCTGATGGTAATAGCGAGTACTCGGTTCAAGAATTACGAAACGAGGAAGTATGCTTGGAAAAGACCGGGAGGCGCCGGAAGGTTCCAGCTGAATGACATCATGGTCAGACAGAAATTTCAAAATCAGATATTGGCTTGTAAGCGTACCCAGGTGGAGATAGAGACTCAGATCACAATTAAAAAAGATGAAGAGCAGAAGGAAGTTTACTACAATCATTCTGAAGAATCATTGTAGAAGGAAGTGGGTTAGTGAAGTAATGAGTAATGATGAGACACTTTTCAAGTTCCCTAAGGATTTAGATACGGCGATAAGGAATACCAGAGGAATTGACATCTCTCAAAAGGGCAGTCAGATATATTGGACGGGCAAACACAGTTGCAAGGAAGGTAACTGCGAAGAAACCTTGGGAATTAGGTGAAATATTTCACGTGATCGACGAAAGACAGAATTACAAAAATGTTCAGAGAAGAACAGGAATACAGTAATCCATGTCCGTTAGCTATGAAATAAATAGCAAATGCGTGGCAGCGAAGTCGAAAAGACTGCAGGAAAAATGTGAAGAAATAGAAAGAAATGACCGCCGGGAGGACTGATTCAGCACATTGAAACGTCAAAACAACATTCGATGATATTAAAAGGAAGGGTCGTAACATAAATAGTGCAATGGGAATTCGACTGTTAAACCAAGAAGCCAGAGCAGAATGATTGAAACAGTACATTGAAGGTTTGTATGCGCGGGAGGAGTCGATAGGGATGACATACGGGACGCAGTATTAGAGTCGGAATTTAAAAGAGCTCTGGAAAGCTTGAGATCAGATAAGACAAAAGGGATGAATAACATTACATCGAAATTTCTAAAATTACTGTAGAAATGGAACCAAAAGACTATTCAAAAATGGTTCAAATGGCTCTGAGCACTATGGGACTCAACTGCCGAGGTCATTAGTCCCCTAGAACTTAGAACTAGTTAAACCTAACTAACCTAAGGACACCACAAACATCCATGCCCGAGGCAGGATTCGAACCTGCGACCGTAGCGGTCTTGCGGTTCCAGACTGCAGCGCCTTTAACCGCACGGCCACTTCGGCCGGCAAAAGGACTATTCACCTTCGTGTGTAGAATTTATAAGACTTTCGAAAAAATATAGCCTACACAGTCTCGAAAATAGGAAGAACGGATGATTTCGAAAACTGTCGCACAATCAGCTTAACAGCTGAGTCATCTAGTCTGCTGACAAGTATAATATACAGAATAATGGAAAAGAAAAATTAGGATCTGTCAGATAACGACCAGTTTGGCCTCAGGAAACGTAAAAGCTCCAGGGATGCAGCCCTCAGTTGCGGTTGATAATGGAAACAAAGGTAAAGAACAATCAAGACGTGCTCATAGCATTCGTCGACCTAGGAAAAGCGTTCGACAACGTGAAGTGGTGCAAATATTCGAAATTCTGAGAAAAATAGGAGTAAGCTAGAGAGAAAAACGGATAATATACAGTATGTATGACAACTAAGCAAGAAGAATAACCCTGGATAACCAAGAACGAGGTGCTCGGATGAAAAAGGATGTAAGACAGGGATGCCCCCTTTCGGCGCTGCTATTCAACCTATACATCGAAGAAGCAACATCAAAAATAAAAGAAAGGTTCAAAGGTGGGACTAAAATCCTGGGGGAAAGGATATCAATGGTAAAGTTCGCTGACGACACTGCTATCCACGGTGAATGTGAAGAAGAATCAGAGGACCTGTTGGATGGAATGAATAGACTAATGAGTGCAGAGTACGGATTGAGAGTGAACTGGAAAAAGACAAAGGTAATGGGATGTAGCAGAAATGAGAATAGCGAGAAACTGAACATCAAGATTGGAGACCACGAAGTATACGAAATTAGGGAAGGTTGCTACCTTGGAAGCAAAATTACCCATGACCGACGAAGCAAGGAGGACTAGAACAGGAAAAGAGGGCTTTTCTGGAAAGAGGAGTCCATTGGTATCAAACACCGCCCGTAATTTGAGGAAGAAATTTCTGAAAAATATTCGTTTGAAGCACAGCATTGTATGATAGTGAATGATGGTCAGTGTGAAGAGCGCTACAAAAGGGAATAGAAGCGTTTGAGATGTGGCACAACAGAAGAATGTTGAAAACTAGATCGATTGATAAGATAAGGAATGAGGAGTTTCTGCGGAGAGTCGGCGAGGAAAGGATTATACAGAAAGAAGAATGAGAACAGGATGATTGGAGGCGTGTTTAGATATTCGGAAATAAACCCCCATCCTGCTAGAGGGAACTGTAGATGGTAAAAACTGTAGAGAAGGACAGAGATTGGAATATATCGAACAAATAATTGAGGATGTAGGCTGCAAATGCTACTCTACTATCGCGAAGTCAACGGAGGAGTGTACTCGTGGCAGGCCGCATCAAACCAGTCAGAAGACTGATAACTCAAAAAGTGTCATTCTTGCGAACATGGCAGTTAAGCTGAGTTCCTCATTCCCGTGACACACGATGTTCCACTATGCCACCTAACCGTGGTAAGTGATGCACGCAAAGTTGTCCGGCTGGTCCCGGCGGAGGTTCGAGTCCTCCCTCGGGCGTGGGTATTTTTTTTTTTCGGAGTTGTCACTGTTATTAGGACACTCGTTGCTGACATTCCCAGTGGGACCTTGAATTCACCAAATCCGTGTACACTCAAAAACGGCCACGTTGTATGAAGTGCTCGACATTTGACAGGATCCTAGGGGTTCGTGTAGCATTATTCCTCTCCATATTGTCATTAATATCTATGAGTTAAGATCACCAGTTGTATGGTACACAACAAGTAGGGCTGTCAGATTGTAAATACCGTGATATAATCTAATAGAAATGTGCTCATTACTGTATGTCAGGATGAACGGAGCTATGCTGAAAAGAGTCATTGGCATAACGTTCCACGAGAGATTCGAAATCCTTAGAGAATTGGGATGAAATGTAGAAAAAAGTAATTAACACAAGCAGATACAATAGTAACAATTGGATTAACATTAAAACCGCTGAAGACACTCAACAGAATATAAGAGGGTCCTAGTATGAATGTACTGAACACATCATTGCACGGGAGCGGTGCCTTTTGAAATATGTTGGTGCAGAAGAGTGCAGATTAAAGAGGTTGATGACGTACGCAACGAAGAGGTAATAACAGTAGGCTCAGTTTACTGCGCTATGGCTAATGAGACTAATTAGCAAAAATATGGAACAAGAGAGGGGAAAGTTTATAAGATAAGACCAAATGCCGGCCGGAGTGGCCGAGCGGTTCTAGGCGCTTCAGTCAGGAACAGCGCGACCGCTACGGTCGCAGGTTCGAATCCTGCCTCGGGCATGGATGTGTGTGGTGTCCTTAGGTTAGTTAGATGTAAATAGTTCTGTTCTAGGGGACTGATGACCTCAGCTGTTAAGTCCCATAGTGCTCAGAGCCATTTGAACCATTTTTTACGACGAAATCTGGAATATCTTGCAGAGACTGACCAGTATGTTTTCTCTGAGAGGAGCACAGAGGTAAAGAGGCTGGAGCTAGTTTGGGAGACAAAATGATCAGTTGAACGTAAACTATTAAAAGAGAGCATTGACAGCTTGCGCAGTGACGGAATGGAAAGCGAACAACACTTAACCCACTTGTGTGGGTTAAGTGTTGTCTGCAATAAGACTGAAGTGTACAGAACAGAAATAACAATCGCTTGTACAGACAAACACTGAACCACCACAGACGACAATGGCTCGAAAGACCCCGCCCAGTGAAACGCGAAAGGCTTGATGCTCTTCCGCTAATAGCTGGCACGGCAATTTGCCTGCGTATACGATGTACAGCGGGAGACTGTGTAGGCGGCAGGCGGCGGAGAACACTAATCAGAGATATGGAGGCGAGGGCGTGGCGGCGGCGGCGGCGGCGGCGGCGGTGGCCGCGGAACGCCGCCCGCTTCCGGATCTGCCTCCCGTCATGCAAACGCCGCCGCCTGTCGCATGACCGCTGAGCAAATATCAACGAAATCCTGCCACATCACGCATCCTGTGCCGACACGTAGGCACACACGACGCTATTGCCAGAGTAGCTGAACTACGCTTTGACAAAGTAACTGACTCACGATGACAACTCGAGAGCACTCGTAGTTTCAATACTGCCCTAATTTAAAATTATGACGTCACCGTCGCTAACATCATCATCTTTATTTTACTAGGCTCATGACGTGGATAGCAATTTTAAGCGACATATAAGCGCCTCCAAGATTGAGGAAATATGAAGGAGCATTCTATGGCAGTGTTTCCATCAGCATAGAGCATTTTATTTATTGCCCAAAATGTTGCAGGCACCAAATATCGCTTCTATGAATTGTTACTAAAGGTGGTATGTGTATCGTTATCGTACATAACTGGAATTTTAATCGAAGCCAAAACACACTGATAGTGGAGATGTTTCCTGTAGACATCTAAGTTACTGAAGGTGAAGTAGTTGCTCATTTGGGCAAAGGCCTGTTTATGCAGTTTAGTAGAGCGCTTGTTAGATAAACGCTAGAACTAACTTAGGCAAAACATGGAAAAGTTAAATCATGAAGTTTGAACGAAATTGTATGACCCACACTCCTCGGAAGTGCGTGCACTGTTTAAGTAATTTTACCAAATTGTTCGAACATGCTAAAATTCAAACTATTTAAAAGCGGTACGTCAGAGAAAAGTGAGTAAACGGCCTTGCCTCTTTTCTACTAGGCAAACGAGCCCCGACCAAAGTCGATGTTTTTTTTCTTAATTCTTAACAGTAGAACAACAACACAAGAGTATTAATTAATAGCTCAGCAATGGCAGAGGGATTGAACAGTCACGGATATTAATTTTCAAGTTTTATTGCTTTCAGTAGATAGACAGAACGCAGCAATCATTGGGACCAGAGTACACAAACAGCATAGTGAAAAACTGGTTAATGTGATGACGCCTTCAAATGGTTCAGATGACTCTAAGCACTATGGGACTTAACATCAGAGGTCATCAATCCCCTAGACTTAGAACTACTTAAACCCAACTAACCTAAGGACATCACACACATCCATGCCCGAGGCAGGATTCGAACCTGCGACCGTAGCAGGAGAGCGGTTCCGGACTGAAGCGCCTAGTACCGCTCGGCCACAGCGGCCGACGATGACGCTTTTTCGAATTAATTCTAAACTGACAGTGGACAACTTTCCGACCTGCTGTTGTTACAGAGAAATGAACGTAGTAGACTTGACTTCAAACCAGGAAGACGGCATATTATTACATTCAAGGTAAAATGTGCGCAATTCACTTAATGTTAGTAGTATGTGCGTTATATGGATTACTATGCTAAACTCGCAAAATTTACGTGTCCTCGCAGCTAGGATCAGCACTTTTGGCTCCACTGGTTGATCATGCGATTATCCTGCGCTGCCTCAGCCTAATTCATATAATATATATTGTTTTTCTTTCTGGATGATGGAGAGACGCAGTAAAAGGACCACGATGCTACTTTTGCTTACCGGCCAGCGGCACGAATCTCCTGAAGATGTATTGTATTCCTTTTACTTCTACAAGAATGCTAAAATTTGCACCAGGATTAAATTGCTCATATTTCATCTTGAAAGATGAGTGATAAAAGGCACTCTCAATTTTGCACAGCTTCGTTCTCTTTAACTTGTGAAACTAGTCTTCTCAAAATTCTCCCACAGACAGTCTGTAATCAGTATCGATATGTGGCTCACACTCTTCGAGTTACGTCTCCTTGAGACGCTGCTGTGGTAGCGTGTGTAGCTCTGACGAGTTCCACACACTTCCATCCAATCAGAGCAGCGGGCTGTTAGTTTGAGCCACCCTGGTGACAGGGTTTAAGACCACACTTTGTTCTGGATCGTTGAGACGAGGAGTTGTAGCAGTTCTTAGGTGGCGGCTGCAACTTGGAGATTTGGTGAGACTTTCCCATCAAGTGAAATCCGTATTCGCACAGTTATGTTGCAATAATTTTGCTTGAGGTCGTGTGAATTGCGAACATGATCTGATATTTGGACACGAGACATTACAGAGGCTGAGGGATCATTTGTTTTTACTGCTTGCAGACTCGTGTCATAGTCATTCAATACGAAGTATTATACACTCATTTTTTTCATTCTGTCTTATATTTTAGATTATTCATTACGCTGCTGGACGTCGTGTACAGAAAATTTATATTTCTATGATTCCTAGAGTTATATTTCTGTGACTGCTAGAATTTCGACTCATATTTCACGGGTATTATGACTCCCACATGACTTATGTTCAACGTTTGATTAACTAGAAGTCATGTAGAGTTCAAATTGCTGTTACTCATTTCTGTTTTCCTAAATCATTTATTGAACTTTTAGTTTGTAATTGCGTTGTATTCTTTGTATGACGCCATCTTGCCCTCACCTGTTGTGAACAGTCCCTTTTGTGTAGCGAATGATTTCAGAATATGCAGGCAATGAAATACCTCAGTTCGCACACAGTTTTTCTACAATAATAGTGATAATTATGCCGTTATCCTGCACGAACAGTTTTCAGATTGTGAAAGGTAGGTTTTGTCAGCGGATCCAGAACTGCAGTATTGCTGTTACAGATTTTGTATAATGTCTCCACGAAATGACTTCGACAAATCATGGTATTAATGCCTTGAGCAGCCCGCAGTACCATGGACAGGGTTTGTTCTTCGAACCACATCCCCATTCAATTGCTTTAGTGCAGTATTAACAGCAAATAATCATTTTCAGATTGAAGTATTGTGAGATCTAAGGGTTTTGTGATTACAGACCAGGGGATGCATCCCATTGTACTTTGTTCAGCTACAAGCTGACCTCTTCCACACCCCATAGAGTTTAAAGGATTTTACGATCGATTTTCACAGTGTTTGATCTTCAATAATACAAGTTATGCCTACCAATTACCATTAGCTTGGTGTTTTATAAGTGTAATCAACTGTGATAGTTTCGAACTTAGATTGGGTTAAAAATTGATTTAAGAGTCAAAGAAACTGAAAATTGGTACACCCACCTAATATTGTGTAGGCCTAGAACCCCGCGAGCACGCAGAAGTGCCGCAACACGACGTGACATCGAGTCGACTAATTTCTGAAGTTGTGCTGGAGGGGGTTGACACCATGAATCCTGCAGGGCTGTCCATAAATCCGTAAGAGTACGAGGGAGGGGACATATCTTCTGAGCAGCACTTCGCAAGGCATCTCAGATATGCTCAATAATGTTCATGTCTGGGGAGTTTGCTGCCAACGGAAGTGTTTAAACCAAGAAGAGTGTTTCTGGAGACACTCTGTAGCAATTATGGACGTGTGGGGTGTCGCATTGTCCTGCTGGAATTACCCAAGTCCGTGGAATGCACAATGGACATGAATAGATGCAGGTGATCAGATAGAATGCTTACGTCCGTGTCATCCGTCAGAGACGTATCTAGGCGTATCAGGGGTCCCATATCACTGCAACTGCCCCCCTCCCCCTCCCCCCCCCCCCCCACAGAAACACACACCATTACAGGGCCTCCACCAGCTTGAAAAGTCCCCTGCTGACATACAGGGTCCATGGATTCATGAGGTTGTCTCCATACCTGTACACGTCCATCCACTCGATACAATTTGAAATGAGACTCGTCCGATGAGGTAACATGTTTCCAGTCATCAACAGCCCAATGTCGGTGTCGACGGTCCCAGGCGAGGCGTAAAGCTTTGTGTCGTGCAGTCATCAAGAATACACGAGTGGGCCTTCGGCTGCGAAAGCCTTATCGATGGCGTTTCGTTGAATGGTTCGCACGCTGACGCTTGTTGATGGCTCACTATTGAAACGTGCAGCAATCTAAGGAAGGGTTGTACTTCTGTCACTTTGAACGATTCTCTTCAGTCGTCGTTGGTCCCGTACTTGCAGAATCTTTTTCCGGCGGCAGCGATGTCGGAGGTCTTATGTTTTACCGGGTTCCTGATATTGACGGTACACTCGTAAAATGGTCGTACGGGAAAATCGCCACTTCATTGCTACCTCGGAGATGCTGTGTCCCATCGTTCGTGCGCCGACTATAACACTACGTTCAAACTCACTTAAATCTTGATCACTTGCTGGTGTAGCAGCAGTAACCGATCTAACAACTGCGCCAGACACTTGTCTTATATAGGCGTTGCCGCCCGCAGCGGCGTATTCTGCCTGCTTACATATCTCTATATCGGAATACGTACGCGTATACCAGTTTCTTCGGCGCTTCAGCGTGTATATAAAGGCACATCGTCAATAAAGAAGGGCTTAGTCTAACTACTTATCTTAGTAGTCTTGTTTTAACACTGTAGACTGCTTACACCATTTACAATATTAATTAATGACTGAATTATTGTTTAAACAAATTACCTGTTTTCATCGCAAGATTTAAAACGATCTTCCATTAATAAGAAATTAGAAATTAATTTCATGGACGATGTTAATTATCCAAGACGTTGGAACGTTAGAACATCAATAGGCGAAGTTTTAGTAGGGAGCATTAATGCACCTCTTTACCAGGTGAAGAAAAGTGGGTTGACGACAACGTCGAGAAATAAGGGCTCTTTTACTCACTAGAGGCAGCAGCATGCTCTGTCACTGCGGCCGAGCTGGGATGTTGCAGTCTTGTATCACCCGTCGCTGACAGTCATCACTTGCGCTCAAGGTCGGGTTGTAGGGCGACTTCTGGCAGAAATCTTCCGACATCTGCAGCACCTGAGTCTCTTCAGCACTGTGTCCCAGTAGAAGTGGAAGCGAAGTCTCTTGGTTTGCTGGTGTTTTGCACCTATTCGTCGCGGGTATGCCCTTGTTATTGTTTCAGCTGCGTGGGCTTTGGTCCTAGTGGTTCGTTAGCAGCTTCGTTTAGTTTTGAGTGACGCCCACTTTTTCCCATGCTAAATGTACACACCTCCCAAAATTATTCTGTTTATAATAAGTAACGAGTAATGTTTAATCTGCTTACTATTTATCATCTGCACACTCTCATTGTCCTATCCGACCATGTTGTTACAACACAGACTCCTCAGGGAAACAGTAAACCGGGCAGGAAATATGTGGCGCTAATGGAACCTGCTATTAGGATCCAAAGGCTCATTTTGGCTGAAATAGAGAGAAAGACTAGAATACAACCCCCTACCCCCCACCCCCCTACCCCACTCTCCCATATCCCCCTTCAGGAACTGCAGCAAAGGGACGTACACTTTGAAATGTTTTAGCAGTAGCACTGAGATTTCCTGGTTCGGAATTGGATGCTAGCCTGAAACCAAATGTTTCAGCTATTCTTTATCGGCCAGGTCGGAGATTTTATCCGATCGGGGACTGGGTTCTGTGTTGTCCTTACATTCGTACTGTCGTAAATAACACTCCAATGTTGAGTTGGCTGTATGGGCATGTCCCGAAGGCCAATAAATTTAAAAAGTCTATTCTTTGCCCTCTAAGATGCAAATTTCTTAACGTGCTACATAGGACATAAAATTGGGGGTCAGGCGTGCATTACATTCAGAAAAGGATGGCGGCGTACATGAAACATGAATATGTTTTCTGGGTTAGAAAAACTCCTCCATGGCTGACAAGCGGTTAGTTGTGTAGTTTCGAGCGCTAGTCAGCAGCAGGAACGCTCAGAGTAAGATTTGAAAAGGAACTACAAAATGTTGTAATCTAATCTCAAAGATACAAGAATAAAATTTGTTCGACTATCAGACCAGAGGAATACTCTAAAAAGCTTTTTTTATCATTGAGAGACAAAGTACTAATTTCGAGATTCTTTTATTACTTCTAGTATTAACTACCTTTTTGTTCTGATGTGCTGGCGTAAACACGTACTGTATAGTTTCATGTCTATGTGTGTGTTAAATGAAGGTGTTAAATGATGAAAAATGTGTTTTATAATTTCTGTCAAGATCAAGCCTAAACCCCATACCAATGGAGTACAAATTATTCTATTAATTCGAGAAGGCGAATTTTAGATGGAGGCGACGATCTTTACGACGGCGCTGCTCAACAATAGAGGTACGTGTTGTGCTCACTACTTTCTTTTGGTGGCCGCTAGGATTAATTTCGATGTGTTTTTGCCGAGACATTCAGAATCTGCAATCTTCCTTTTCGTATAAAAATAGGAGTCCGATTGAAAAAGAAATATTCTTAAATTTAAATAATTGCAATTCTTTTACCCAGGTCACGGGGAATGATAGAAAGTACGTGCCTCTACCCTGATTGAACGTTCGCAATCTCCGAGTGTGTTACGACGTAATTATTTTACACAAAAACAATTAAGATAGATCTTTCTCATCAGATTGCAACCACTTGTACGCGAATATACGTACCCTCTGAATGTGTCTAGTCAGTCGTGGCATTGTTCTAAAGCTTTTCTGCTAATATTCTGTGGATTGCATCTCCGCAATTAATTTTTGTTTATGCCGCAAATCGCACTTCACGCGAAGTATTTATTACGCAAGTTTCAGGCTCCATTAAATGTCAAAAAAATTCCGAAGTACGGCTGACTAAGCAAACCGCTACAATAATTTCATACCTCTACAACTACAATAACAAAAAAACAAAAAAAAGCAATAACAGAGAGGGTACGTTACAGTGGCGACCGAGTGCCATGACGCTTATTTCAGAAAAAATCAGTCGAAATTTTAGTTGAAATATTTAAGCCATTTTTGCCATCCATTATTGCTATTCTAACTCATTGTTTCTGTTGCATGTTACGCGAGCTGCGTACCAAAAAAGAAAAAAACCCATATAAATTACCAATTTTTGAGAGAAAAGTGTTGGACCATTTAATGTTAATTCTTCTGACTACAAAACCGTCCGAAAAAAAAACACGTAAGGTAAGAGCAGCAGCACTACTACGCTTTAAGTGAAAGTAAATGTGGGATTATTTTTTTCATTTTTCCGACAGCCACTGCATGGAACGCATCATGCGCATGTTTAGAGAGATGCAGACGAATTTAATGTCACAGTTTGCAGCTGACGTCACAGCTCAGATAGGTACTGTTAACACACGTGTAGAAAATGTTGCAGCACAAATGCACGCTCACACAGAAAATGTCACCACGCAGATAGATAATGTTGCAGCACAAACAGGTACTGTAAATACGCCTGTAGAAAATATTACGACACAAATGGAAAAAATAGAAAATGACGTGAAGAGCCTTACCGACATGCAAAACAACCTGACGACTCAACTGACCCAGTTAAGAAGAGAGGTAGCGGATCAAGTGATAGAGGTAGTAAGCGAAGATTTAAATTACATGAGCCAAGACATTGATAACTTAAAGTCCACAGTTAAGGATATGCCAGAACAGATCCGTACCTTAACCGAAAATTTTGAAGCTATAAGTTTACAACAGACCGAGCTTAGTGTCAAAATGCAGGAGGCTGTAGACCAAGTTGATGACATGACGAAACAACAAAAACAGCAGTTTGACGAATTTTTAGAGGAAAAAGACGAACATATCAACCATACTTTACAGACAGAACTAAAAAAAGCAATAACTCATACTGTAGAACAGGTGTACACTACCCAGAACACGTCCGTAACTAAACTACAAACTGACCTAGCTCAGTTACAAAAGACTCTGACGCAGGACTTACCTGATTGGAAAAAACATGTAGATGAGCAACTAAAGAGTAAACACACTACACAGAACGAGAGAGAACAACATCCAGATGAGGAATTTGATGACAGACGCACAGGTAAGAGCGACGATGCGGCAAACAGTTATCTTTATCCCGATGTAACCGTGTCGTAACGGTAACCGACATTACCGCGATGAACGAGAGAGACACCAGACAACCGAACCAACTTTGTCGGCTGTTCTGTTAGAGGAAAGCATTATAAAACACAGGCAGTTCCAAGTGTTTATCCTAGAAAAAAAATCCGTCCACCCGGTAATTTTTATAAAGTCATTTAAGAATGTGTTGCCTAAAACCTGGTCTGAAAAGCAAAAAAATACAGTATGTAACTGGATATATACAAGGTGATGGTGCCCTATGGGCAATGGAAATGTCGGAAAACTGTCAGACTTTAGAACAATTGGAAGGTGCATTTTTATCTACGTACTGGTCACAAGGTGTACAAGAGAGATTAAGGAAAGCTTTGTTCAATCCGGAGCAATACAATCCAAAATTTGGATCACTCCGGAAGTATTTCGAAAAATACTTAAATAAAACGCGGTTCTGGGATGAGCCCGTCACACAGACAGACGTACTGCGCATCCTGAAGGCAAAATTACCGTTCAGTATCGGAGAAAAATTAGTACAAGTACCAGAGCAATCTCGAATATTTCCTATCGGTATTAGATTCTATCGATTTAAGTAATGAGGATGCCAGGCATAATCAAGCCCCCCAAAACAATTTTCGTGGCAGCGGCAGCAGCCAGCCTGAGCAGCGCCAGCCGCATTTCGGCGTCAACAATGTAGCGTGCGCGGCTGAGTCGCGACCGGCCTTTGTCGATCGCGCCCCGACAGCACAGACGCCAGGCCCGAGTTCGGGAGGAAATTACGGCAACAGCTACAACCAGACCTACCATCCACAGTACAACAGAAAAAGAAAAAAACGGTGATAAGAATTTCTCTGGTTATTCCGATGACCGAAAACGTAACTGGAACAGAAATGGCAATAGGAACCAGAGGGGAAACAGTTACAATAATTTCCAACCTGAATTTAGCCGCAACCACACGGGGGATCATCAAAGTAGGCAGTGGCAATATCCAGTTAACAGCCAAGCCTATCAATCTCAAACACTACGTGACAATATGCCGCTAAACTTAGGGCAAAACCACGACAGGAATACTCAGCTAAGGAACAACACGTCAGGGGTAAATATAATTGAAGTCGCAAACGAAACACAAACAGATGGGAACCGCGGAGCGTTAAACTAAACATGGCCTCATTATGCTCCCTAATCTTGGCCATAGATAGTCGTGGGGGCGATCCATATGTCATGATAGTAAATTATGATAAACAGCTACAGGGTGTTACCAGATTTATAATCGGAGAAAAGGTGTTACTCAAAACTCATGTGAAATCTTCCTTGTTAGCTAAGAAAAACGCTAAGTGGCAAATAAAATATACTGGTCCGTACGTAATTGTACATATTCCGCACGACGGATGTTATTTACTTCCGTACCCTCACAATGGCAAGATCAAAGGACTGTATGCACACAGAGACTTAAGAAAATTCTACTATAATTATCACACGCCATACCTATTAATGCACACGTATAAAATAAGTTACTGTGAAAAAGAGAACGAACACGATTAGGATAAAGAAAGTACATCTTATGCACCTAAATGAATAAGGACTTTTCACTATTATTGTTTATATTTGTCAGTGAACGTGGACGTAAGACACAGGTAAGCTACGACATACGCGTCAGTTGGTGACGAGCGATGTTTAACACGAAGTGTACTTGTAAGTTTTGACGGAATGTTTTTGTTTGGTCACAGTGGTATTTTAGTTTTAAGTTTATATACGGAGGTATCTGGAGCGAACAATTAGCCCAGACCTCGGAACAATATAGATGTAAGTTAATTTTTTATGCTATTTGTGTACCAAAGCAATAAGGTACAGGGTAAGTTACAGAAAAATGTTGGACTCCCTAAGGTACGAAGGATAAATATGTGACGCAAGTACACTGTAGGTTGCTGTGAAAGTATTGTGTGTTTTTGACGTATCCACACCCCGAGGTTTTATCTATAAATGTATCGCATGGAAAATGATGTTAATTTTTTTTGGATGGTGCAATTATAAAAATGATTTCTAGCTGTTAATGAAAGTTTAGCGTACTATATATCATACGCACAGTAACCTAATCTAAGGAAAGTGCACCTAAAGATAAAATTCATGAATAACAACTTGTATGATCTTACTGTCATACAGATAATTTTTTTTCAACTTTATATACATGTTTGAATGCAAGTACGATGTTGAGATACGATTAGTGCATGTTAATTGAAGCAAACATAACACCGTCTCTTATAACAAAATAAAGGAGTATGTACAAGGTAAGTTACAGTAAACCAACTAGCCGAAAAAAAATGAGGTAACGCCGAAACAAACAATTATTTACAGGTGGCGCTCGGAGAGATACTGCGAGACTTCAATCGGCGAAGAAAAGCCACAAAGTTCCATTAATGTCACTATGACTGACGATTGACGTAATAAAACATTACCAAGATCACTGAGAAATACACTAAGTAACGCCAGAGGATTTTAATAATCTATTTTTTCAGTATGAAAACACTAAGGATGTATGCTGACTTTAGAGGGATGCAGTACACTTAAATTTTTCGATAGGTTTATAATATTTTGTCCAATCTGAGCAGAAGATATTTGATGGAAGGAAAAAGTAACACAAACATGAACACAAAGAAACACCATATACGCAAGCACAGACTTTAGAGGCAGTAGCGCACAGCAGCCAAGCTTCATTATTAATCTGTTGTTTGTACCACCTAGCAATTTAAGCATAGCGATTTATTTATGTATGTATTTTCTTTCTTTAATTATTTGTTTGTTTATGATGTGTGTACCATGCATTGTTACAAACTTGGGTGACGAAAGAATGAAAAAAAAAATCTCCCCCCTCACATAGAAACTCGCGGGTAGAAAATGAACAGATTTTGCCTCATTTGGAGACAACTTCTAAAAAACACTTATAGTGCGTTCATGTCCTAGTGTTGTCACTTCAATACATAAGTGCATCAGTAGTACGACATAAACTTAGAAAGTGCTGTTGTTCTCAAGCGTGTTCTCCGATGCTCTATGAGATGTCAGGCAGTGTCGCGACCGCGAAATGTAGTATTAGAGGCACGTACTCTCTGAGAACACAATCACCTACCAATTTATGTAATAAAATGTTGTGAGCAAAAAGTACGCCGACATAGTTCCGTATAGAAGCACAGGAAAAAATAACGAACGTGGGCATTTATCATAAAAGACAAGCTAGTGGTATCATGAGCTACAGTTTTGTTTCTGAACGAACTGGATAATGAACAGGACAGTGTATATTTACCCAGTGACAATGAGTTATTCAATGTCAGTGACTTGTGAGCTATACGCACATAGACAAGTGAAAATACGTTTCGTATCACAAACCTTTTTCTTCGAGGTAAAAGAGATATAGTGAATCGAGCAAGCCTGCTACGGTACGAGTGTTTGTGCACTATATAGGCCAGTGTGCCGTTGCAAGTCAAATAGTGAAGTGCAGTACTTACCTTTTGTGCAGTAAACTTAGAATGCACCCAGTGGTCTCTCCCCACAGCCAAGGTGTACGGCCAGTTGAAACAAGTGCGGTTGGTTCTTCGCAAACTCTGCGAACACTGCACGGGACACTGAAAAGTATGGACCGGGACGCGCGGCATCGCTTTACGGCGGTGGGCCCACGCAACTGCTGAGCTCCAAACGGCGCGCAGCGCGCCATCAAACTGATTGTTGTGTCTCCAGTTGTGCGCATCTATATATATATATATATATATAGTACTACTCCATGTGAATTTTTATTTGTTACATGTTTATATTACCCATGACGAGACAATAGTAAAATGCGAAAAGGATGTCACTAAGCAGATCCTGGCGTAGAAGAGGGAAGCAGTGGAAAGCACAAGGAATTCTAAGCAAGAACTAACGCCTCTTGCTGCCCCAGACACCTCTGCTAGCCACACACCGTAGCTCCGTACACTCCAATAAATATGTGACTTTCCTGTAATTTTTTTTTTTTACTCAAGAGACAAAGACTTATGAAAAATGAATTTTATTGTCAACATGCGAACGAGAAGGCTGTTTATACGGCGATATATTATGTATAAAACAATGCAATACCCTTGTATAATACAATGTACAAAGAGATAATAAAATAATTTTGTGTATACTGTACGACATAAAAAAGAAAGGAAAGAAGGTAAAAGGAGCATGTAACAATTCTGTGTATAATTATCCAGATGTGATGATTTTAAGTGAAATACGATGTAAAGACAATGTAAAAGATTTTGTGTGTATAGTATGCAAGTTTGTGTGTTTTACGTGTGTTCTGTATATCCTAATGTATATGTTTTGTCCTCATTGCCTTGTGTCAAATTTGGCATGAAAACCATGTTTGTAGAATGAAGATATGGGAAGAAAGACACTGACAGTGTAGTTCCATTACGTGTGTATAACAGTCAAGTGTTAAGTGTTTGGGCTCATTGTCCGGAAAATTGACATTTCTTCGGACAATTCGCCCAAGGGGGCGATGAAAAGGAACTAAAAAATGTTGTAATTTAATCTCAAAGATATAAGAAGAAAATTTGTTCGACTGTCATACCAGAGGAATACTCTAAAAAACCTTTTTTATCATTGAGAGACAAAGGACTAATTTCGAGATTCTTTTATTACTACTAGTATTAACTACCTTTTTGTTCTGATGTGCTGGCGTAAAGATGTACTGTATAGTTTCATGTCTATGTGTGTGTTAAATGAAGGTGTTAAATGATGAAAAATGTGTTTTATAATTTCTGTCAAGATCAAGCCTAAATCCCATACCAATGGAGTACAAATTATTCTGTTAATTCGAGAAGGCGAATTTTAGATGGAGGCGACGATCTTTACTGACGACGCTGCTCAACAATAGAGGTACGTGATTGTGCTCACTACTTTCCTTTGGTGGCCGCTAAGATTAAATGCGATATGTTTTTGCCGAGACATTCAGAACCTGCAATCTTCCTTTTCACATAAAAATTGGAGTCCGATTGAAAAAGAAATATTCTTAAATTTAAATAATTGCAATTCTTTTACCCAGCCCACGGGGAATGATAGAAAGTATGTGCCTCTACTCTGATTGTACGTTCGCAATCTCCGAGTGTGTTACGACGTAATTATTTTACACAAAAAAATTAAGATAGATCTTTCTCATTAGATCGCAACCACTCGTACGCGAATATATGTACCCTCTGAACGTGTCTAGTCAGTCGTGCGCATTGTTCTAAAGCTTTTCTGTTAATATTCAGTGGATTGCATCTCCGCAATTAATTTTTGTTTATGCCGCAAATAGCACTTCACGCGAAGTATTTATTACGCAAGTTTCAGGCTCCATTTAATGTCAAAAACATTCCGAAGTACGGCTGACCGAGCAAACCGCTACAATAATTTCATATCTCTACAACAACAATAACAAATACAATAACAGAGAGGGTACGTTACAGGTTGCAGAATTATACTCACTTATTAGCGATAATAACGCACATGTAATATCTGAAACAGAAAGCGGTCTGAAACCACAAAAAAATCCTTCAGTTCCGAGTGTACTGTAAATCTGGCACTAATATCGAGTGTTATCGAGTTAAAAGCAACTCCATTGCAGCCGCGTGTGAGGCAGGCAGGCAGGCACAGAGGCGCTGACGTGTAATTTCATAAGCGAGCCTGTTTGTGCACCGCAAAGCCGCCGATCCACGCCGCGCAGTCGTGGTGATAGTGCAGAAAGGCTACGCGGCTACAAAACAACCTGGGGAATACTTCCACACCGTTGGGACACAAAGGTGTTGATCTGGACTTTCCTTGTAGCAATCTGTCGGCACAAGAGGTGTGTTATTAATCACCAAAAGCACCCTCTGATTCTAGTAGAGCTATGTGCAGTCTGGCAGCCGCCCCTACGACATTAGAACCACACTTCACGCTGTGGGCCAGCCAGCAGCCGACGCCGGTCTGGGCAGCCATCTCCAGCTGACCAGCTGACCGTTGTAACTTGTCAGCCGTGGACCTAGAAAGACACAATGGATGAGCCGTCCCCTGACTCCTGCCTCGGAGGACTGCGGTTCGCAGCCCGGACAGTACTGCTGCTGTTATTCCCCACCAGGGCGAGCGTCTAATCTGGTAGGAGCGGGCACCTACAAGAATTCAGCTGGCGTTCGCGTTGCTAGCACTCCTCACTCAGGGCCACAGAGTGCTATCTCAGACACGAGCTGCTGAGAGGGGAAAACAATTTCAGAGAAGCAAGACGTGGGCGTGAGACGGCCATCTCGCTGCCACGACCTTTCGACTTCATCGGTACCGCCGGGGGACCACGTACCTGCAGAGGACGTATCCAAGGGCATCACAGCAGTGGAGTTTTCCTTGCTACCCCTGACCAGCTGGCCGGCACCACCACCTCTATGCCATAGCGCCTCCCCCCCCCCCCCACTCCCTGGTCACAATAACACACGATGGAATAACAGGCTGTACATCGATAGTTTCTGCGTGTTAAAGCCTTGGAAAAACTCGGTAATCCCTGGAATCCCTGGAAAGATAGATACAGATTGTCAAGGTGAGAGATTACCTAGATGATGATGATAGACAAAAATGAGCCAAAAATAGTAAGGTGGTGTTTCTGGCAGCCATTTTAATTAGCGGAGTCGAGGAACGCTTCAGAGACAGCTAGGAAAATATCACAAACCATACTTTAAAAACAATAAAGAAAACCAAGTGTCGTATAGAATTTTAGACTGGTAGCCCGATGGGTATACCAAACCGTCTAACCGGAAAGAGTTGTTTCCTCGGAGTGTGAGAGAATTGTGTGTCAGGTATGGCTGTTGCCTGTAGCTGATTGTGACGGAGATAGGCTTAACGTGGTGTCACGTTTGCGTTGTATGATGTGAGAGAATGGATAGGGTGGGACGTAGTTTCGGCACATAGGTTATCTTTCCTGTGTAGCAACAACGAGGTCGCCGATTTCAGCGTCCACATCCGACTGATGGATCACCATCATCAGCGCGACACGCCAGCAGTCCGGGAGAAACTGTGAAACACTTCAAATTTTAATGAAAGACATTGGCGCAAATACCGATAACTAGCAACCGTATGCTACCAAAGCTCTACCCACGAGATAACAATAGAGATGACAAAGGGGCTGACAGCGATAATTTTTTTACCACACGGCTGACGACGACAGTTTTCGCCTGAAAAGCGACATAGTCGCGTCCGTCGAGTAAATATAGAGACGACTGCAAGCAAGCGACATTATGACGCTCTGCTCACCGCAGTGAATAGGCAAATTGTGACAGCCATCGACGTGGCAAGTGGCAAAGGCACAGCGCGTTCACGTCGGCCTGATTTGGACTTTTTATGGCCCTGGAGCGACCACTCTTCAGTGTGGGGCCGCTGTCAACTACGAGGAGGATCGCTGGCTGAGGACTACCATTTGTGACAACAGGAATAGACAAAGTTTTTTCAGTCACTTCCAACAGCTGAAAACTGTCATCACTGTATCCACGCGCTCACGTGAAGTAGACGAAGGTGCTGTTAGAACTTCGACTATTTTTTAACGGTTGCCACTATTCCAAAATGATCGAGCACCGTAATCCGATTCCGGAGTTTTGTTCCCCAGTACTTAAGAAATCGGTTTATTGCGTCTCCCTTCGCTTGGAATTTTTGTGAAGTCGGTAATTTGCAAATGAAATTCAGAGAAGCTCGAAATATAAATGACGGGTGTAGAAAGAATTCAAACTTTGGTTGTCAGCCATTTATCGGCTCCTAAACCTACTATCAATATAAGTCTTTGCTCTGTTGCATCTTTGCACGTTGTAGCCTAGTAATGAGTGCTACTGTGCCACGCTAGAGTGCTTGGCATGGTTTGCCTAGTTTAATAATACTCCTTGTCCAGCGTGGGCCACAAGAGGATTTCCTCGCTTAGCGACTTTCAGTATAACGAGCCGGAAAAATGTTCCAACTGTGATTATAACGCTTCGATGGAGACAAAGCAGTGTTCTTCCTGTGTTGTATCTGAAGCTTGACATCCTGGTCTGACTTCTATCAACTTGAGGCACACTAGTTCTACCATCCAGCCCGCTGGAGGAGACGCATTCGGTATTATATATCCGAGGAGACCTTGTCCCGAACGTGCTGCAGTCTGAAGGGTCGGGATAGTGGTTGACCAATGGCAGCTGCGAGTAGAATGCTGACATTTACCTGCTTCGTTCACTACACAACACACGGAGCAACGAAAAGCATTTAATCCGGTGAGAAACACTTGCTAAGAAAACTCTTTCAGTTTTCCTATTTACCTCAACGGAGTGACTTCTGCGTTTCCATTGTTGGTCGTTGCTAGGTTGACCTCAGCCAACTTCTTTTTTTATTTAACTATCCAAACCTCATTTCGTCTTTCAGTATTGTTACAATTCTGTCTGGTTGTTGTTATGTTTTCTATTATAATGGTTATAGCTCCGCTGCTAGAGTGTTAAAAAAATTGTATGTTAAGTTAGGACTTGTTTTGTGGAGATTAGCCCTATGTGCACAAGTTATTATCGCTAGTGGTTCTGTCGTTGTGTACTGCCATTGGACTAAACAAATGTTACCCATGTATCTCTACAGCGCCTGACTGAAATGAAATGTCATGTCACACTGAAGCCAGGAAAACAAAGGTAGTTCGTACCAGAATCTACCGAGCAGTGCAGACGGGTGTACAAAGCAACATCAGTCGATACGCAGGTGAACAAGTCACGAGAAAGGCTGTACTAGCTCGTGATCTAATGTCTACCCCTAGGAGCTCTGATTTCCCTTATTTTATTGTGATGATCGTTCCTCCCTATGTAACTGTACAAACTGTGGTGGGTGTAATATATGCATGAAATAAGAGTATTGTCTGAAATGTCTTTACTTCCATGTTATGCTGCATAATGTCATTTGTAGTAGACATTACATCACTAGCTAGTACAGGCTTTTGGTGTATAATGTTCTCCTGCATGTCGGTTATATTGCTTTATACACCCTTCTACACCGGTCGGTTGATTCTGGCTCGAACTGCCTTTGTTTACCTGACTTCAGTGTGGTCCTTTTTACTCTATGGCGCTGTTGTACTGCAGCAGCAGCACCACCACCACCACCACCACCACCACCACCAGACGGTCTGTAAGCGGATATGTGCTTCCTTACAGCGCAGCAGAAGGTAGTGCACGAGTAACAAGACGATGTCTATGGAAATGTTTGCAAACAGAAGAGTGCCAAACCATTAGACTTTTGTCGCCGTGGACAGGAGTTTAAGGGAAAATGGCATTCGTGTTGCGTGACTGTTAGGTTGACCTCAACAGGATGGAGTGATTGTTCAAAACATACTGGAAAAGGTAGATGAAGATCCGACCATAAGAATCCGCCGCATAAGTGTAGGGGTTCCTCAGTCAACTGTAAGACGTCTTCTTCAGGCAGCAGTTCCACCCATTTCACCATATCACCTGGCATCTGTAGGCTACCCCAGACGTCAGTGTTTCTGTCAGTGGTTACTCGAACGCCATGCTGCTGATCCACAGTTGGGTAGTCGGGTACTGTTTATAGATGGAAGTCTCTTTACATGTGTGGGTGTCGTGAACGCTCATGACACGCACGTGTTTCGTATGAGAATCGTCGCATAACTAGAGCACGAGAATATCAACATCATTTTTCAGCGAACATTTGATGTGGTATAGTGGACAGTAAGTTACTCGAACCGCATATATTTCTACATCGCCTGACTGAAATGAAATGAAATGTCGTGTGGCTAGGGCCCTCCGCCTGATAGACCGGTCGCCTGGTGCACGACTTTTGAGTTGACGCCACTTCGACGACTTGCGTGTCGATGGGGGTGACATGGTGATGATGAAGACAACCCAGAATTCAGTCCCTGAGAGGAGAAAATCTTGGACCCATCCTGGAATCGAACCCGGGCCCGTGTGCACAGCATTCGACCGCGCTGACCACTCAGCTATCAAGGTGGACAGCGCCTGACTGCCAGAGTGTGCCGACAGTTTTTGGAACATGAAATGGATATCCCGCTCACTACACGAACCAACTTACGGTTAAAGTTCCACGCTGTCCCTGCACATTTAAGTCGGGAGGCTAGAGAGTATCTGAATGTTGCTTATCCCGATAAGTGGATAGATCGTGCAGAACTAGTTGCCTGGCCCGCCACATCTCCGGATCTTAGCCTCCTGGACTTTTACGTTTGGGGCTGTCTGAAGGAACTCGTGTATGGTGTTGCAATTGAGAACGTAGCAAAAATTTGAAAATGGCTGTAAAACTGTGCAGAATGAGGTGACTAGAGCCTGTGACATTCCGAGAGCGGTAAGATCTGGAACACGTCAGTCTTTGTCTACATGGACATAGTTTTAAATATGTTCTGGGGAAGATGTACAGCATGCACTTGTGTTGAATTTTGGGTCCTTCGTGTCGTTGCTTTCTGAGAAGAATTTTCTGTTGTTTGTGTCGCACTTGTGATTCTTACTCTACAGATTATCTCGGAAATAAATCAATTTCAGGCAAAACTTTAATTTACGTTTTACTCCTATTTTGATGCATACGCTACACGCGTGAGTGCGTACAGTAAAGTGCACACATACCCGTATACGTGTACACTAGGATATGCACTATTCTGATTTTGTGTCTCGTGTCGATATTAATTACTAGAAGTCCTGTGGTACGTAATCTGCAGTTGGTCACTACTGTGACTATAATTTGTCAAATTAGATATCTGTAATGTTAATAGTTTTTTTATTTAATATTATCAGCTCTTATGGATACATAAATGTTTATTCAGGTGGTGATGGTTTTTCTTGAATTTAGGGCTAAGCTGTCTTGAGAATGATCTTCCTGTTAGCCTTGGATTGTATATGTTCAATTTATATTGTGTTTGTTTCATCTGTTTCCATGTTTTATGCGAAATTTTCAAATGTTTTAGTTGCCTTGTACAGACAGTTTAACGCCCTGAAAAAACTGTGAAATTACATCATTTTACCTGGCGGCGTGCACGTCAAGAATGTCTGTGACAGAGGCTGGCTGCTTACTGTAAGTTGGGTGCATTGATGCACGTTTTACAAATTGCTTATTGGCTGTGAAACACGTGATTCAAATTCTTAAGTACTTGTCAACAAGCCTGGTGGCAATAAACATTCGCAAATTTATTGGTTTCTGTAAAGAAAAGCACCGACATCAGCCCAAGTAAAATAATTTCGTTTTTCTTTTTTGGATAAATAGGTTCTTACTGGCAGTTTTCACTCTCTGCTCGTCGTTAAATAATTAAACGTATCTATCTTTGTTAGAATGCCTGTGCAGGTGCATAAGCATGCTTGAGGTACATGAAATGTACTCGCAGTTACGAATACGAACAACCTTCAGCTATATAAGGGAATGACTACAACGAAACTATGTCCCAGACCGGGACTCGAACCTGAGTACCCACTTTACGCGAGCGGTCGTCTTAAGCGTTTCGTGCAAGTGTCACTACCAGACTCAACTTCCAAATGTTCTCGCTCCTGTATCACAAGCTGCACTCTACATATTATGTAATTTCCATACAAGGGGAGGGCATTTTAACTGCAAGTCGCTACTTGCTATCGGTGAATGAGCACGAATTGCGGTTCCTATGTTGTTAAGAAGTGCTATGCAGTGTTCCTTGGGACATGCATAGATGTCCGAAGGAACATTGAATAGTACTTCTTAATAACACGGGCGCTGCAGTATCGCATACGCCTGTCTCTCAACACGTGGTGCGTCTGGAGACGGTTGTTGCGCTACGAGTTGTGACTCAGTCTGTGAACCTTACCATGTTAGATTAGCTGAAGAAATAGAGCTGATTCATAGAAGAATTGTGTGCGTCATCTCAGGCCTTGTTTAGTCACTGCCAGAGCATCAAATAAGTGCATAGTGAAATGATTTTGTCTCATAATTTGGAAAGTGCTTTTTACAGTATTCGAAAAGTTTTACTACTTCCAACATACCTCTCGCAGAGAACAACGACTGAAAAGTAGAAAAGTTGTGGGCAAAAAAGAGCATCAGCGAAAGTCCTTTTCCGCATAAACCACTAACAAATAAAAATGGAAAGTATAAAACTAGTTCTGGAACTCCGTAAATGTACCACTATTCGTTATACATTGGGCTGCGAAAAATAGATGTAGGTGGAGATCTAAACATATGTGTAAAGAAAGTTCAAAAGGGAATCATCTTCATCAAAATTGTTGTTCAATCGTGTCTCGTGACAAGCATAAATAAAGTTCGATACTTACATTGCTCAATAACGATTACTAATAATTACGAGGATAGCGACTGTGATCCTGTAAGCCGGAAAGTTTCTGAAGTCACAACAGCAGTTAAGAGATTCTGCTGCCCCAAACAGATTAATACTGGCCTTCAGTATAGTACGTATGTGCTTCTTCAGTTACATTATTTCGTAGAATTTCAGTACATTTTCTCATTTCTATACATTACCTATTTCCTAACATGCATATGAGGTGCTTATGATCTGCCATCATTAGCCATTGAAAGTAGACGGTGACAACGCTAACGAACGAAGATCCAATAGTTGCACTTTTTTGTTCAAGGACACAGACATTGATGTTTCCCTTTCTCTGTGTAACAGGCACAGACACTACTGTATAGTGCTGGTGAGCATACGATGTTCCTCGGAAAACTGCTCGTAATGCATGACGGAATACGGGGCTCCACAGGAGATGGAGTTCTTTCCTTGTTGCGACCTAGCAACATTTATGCCCTAACGGCGCCCCCTCATACACTGATAACCCAAAAAATCTTAACGGCCAATTTTACTCTTCCAGATACAAAATCTTATCAGAGAACGTGGCTGTTTCGAAGTATAGGTTTCGAGATCACCTGGCGTTTTGAAATGTGACGACTGATTTTATTTACCCGTAATGTGTTTGTCTAGTGAATTATTGACCATTTCTCGTATTTTATTCGGTTTATGTGCAAATCGGTGCAATACTTACTTGTCTCAATTTTAATTGTTCAAATATCAGAAGTATTGTTCTCGCATTAATAGTAAACCGTATTGTCATTCCCTTCATATTCATAACTGCTCCTACACACAAAACACTCCTCAGTAAGATAGAACGAGTTGATGAGTATGAAGTAACCGCGGCGCCACCGTTTTCAGTCTCGTCTTACTCGCGGAACTACAGTGGGATCGAAGGAAGCCTTTAGTACTGAAGTAGCAGCAGCACCTCGATTTGTATAGTATGCAACCCGCAACATTAGCTTCGTACTCGCCCCGTTTCTAATCTCTAATATCCATCCACCTGCCATGGGACTTATGGTAGTAATCAAAAGCACCATGACTGCTGTAAGCTTCGTGAACATGATCGCACCACCTACATCCTTTAATGAGTGATATCTTCCTGAACGGGGATAGCTCCTTCGAGTACGATATATGTATGTGTCGTGTCACAAGATCGGAATCGTGCTACAGTGGTTTGAGGAACACGACAACGAACTGTCGTTTATTTTTTGGAGACCAAATCCACATAATTTCAACCCGATGATACATATCTCGGACGCTATAGGATGCTTCAAACCAACAACCCACAATTTACAGAAACTGCGTGACCCATGGGTAGATAATTCTGCTACATACTTCTGGAAACCTACCAAGGAGTTTTCGAATCCCTACCAAGCAGAATCGCTGCTGTATTTCTATCCAAACTTAGACAGTCACACTATTAATTAAATGGTAATAATGGTAGTGTAGAGGATAATATAACGGATAATGAAGTACTAAACGACTGTTCACTCCAACGATGAGGATTCGTCTGAAAATGTGTACAGTTTCTTGCTATAATCGAGAAACGCTTCCACTTACTCTGCGACAGCATTTGAGCTTTTAATTGGAATTGTGAAACAAAGAAACGAAATTCACTCTCGGGTTTGTCTATGATCAACACGTGATTTTTTTTTGTGTGTATGTGTGTGTGTGTGTGTGTGTGTGTGTGTGTGTGTGTGTGTCTATCGATAGATACGATGTTGTGTCGATAGAGCCACAGGGTACACGGTTCTTTGTCATCTGACACAACGTAACCTCAAACGATTTGCCACTTTATTTTCGAAAGAAAATTTTTGAACCTAGGTTTTATAACTTACATAAACATAGAATGTTCATTAGTTTAGTTTAGCTGAAGAATGTCACAGTCTTAAGATCCTTGTCGAATATGACCTACAACCATTTTCCTGTTTCTAGAAGTAGTTTTTAGTCTTATGTATGCGAAATATCGTCAAAAGTTACAATATTTCCCTGCAGATAAATAAATTACTATTCTTGTGCACGGTTCTGGATCAATCATGGGTGAAAGGGAAATAATTCATACTGTCTTGCATAATGCAGAATTTTGACACTAGATACCAACGTCTTCAGCCTTGCAAAACAGATCGAAACGATATGACCTATGTACTTGTGGTACAACAATTCAAACTGGGCTATAAATTACTTTTAGACCATACAGTACAAGTAACGATTGATTACTCTGTGCCATTGCTGTGAATTCATTTTAATCATTCCAACCATTTTGGAGTATTGCAGTGATAACGCTAAAAGGGCCACACAATTTCTTCCTTTACAAATAGACACACAGCCATTCGCTATAAGTTCTAAAGAAATTTCAAATGTCTTAGATGTATTAGATAGCACGAACAAAGAGTTCTTCCAGATTTACTTCACAATCATTCTTGGTATCAATAAGATACTAAGTCATCAAATCGCGTTTTCCTTGTTCATCCTATGGCTAGAAGATGTTAATCTGGACTTTTTTCTATCTTTAAAACATAATTAACAACTCATCTTCTTAGAAACAGCTGTGCTGTGGTAGCTCTGCTTTATTTCCACAAATATCATTTCTTGAAACGTGTATCTCGTTATCATACGAAGTAAGATTTTAAATTTATAATCGTTTGTCGTTACGGAGAATTTACTTTAATTTCTTCTGCGTACACGTGAGTACCTTGACGCCGATTCTGTTCACTATTTATATCCTGACTTGGTCACAGAATATATAACGGGTCAAATATCTGTGATATTTAAATTTTTGCCGTTGCAGTATGTGGGAAGAAAGTTGCTGGTAATCCAGAATTTATCATCTCGTATAAAACTTGTGATGTATACTCGTTTGTGAGTTCTTTGATGTATTGGGTATGGTTCGTTATTGCTCTTCTTTCGTATTGGATGCAGTGGCCCTTGGGACTGTCAAAGCTACACATCAGTGGATCTAATGATGGCGCCACTACACGCCGCAGAAATACACGAGATGGTTCCAGTGGGAGCTCTGAGAATTTTATTGCTATCGATATTGCTTCTCATCTCAGGATTCCCAGAATACTGTGTCTCATCCCACAACATGTACAAACAATACGCGTTGTTGCGCCGCATCATTATGGTTTTAATCTTGTTTCATTCACGAATGGTACGAGGCTGTAGTACCTTCTTATCCGTAGAGCTATTGTTTTGTTTTTACAATCAATACATGGGAAGCAATATATAATACTGAGAAAACTCCGAGATACCTCCTTGATAACATGTCCTTTAAATTTTGTAAGCTGACTTTCAGCCAAAATCAAACACATTTTTTGGAACGCTTCCAGAGACATTTCTGTGGCTCTTCTATGAGTTTCGCTTGAGTCAAACATGGCTGAAACAGAAGACCAGCTTTCGTGTGTTCATCACTGTATTTTCTGACATATTATGTCAACGACTGGCTTAGTTGCAGTAAACGATGCACTTTGGTATGATTGGTGTCAGTATCGGTAGTCTTCGTCAGGTGCTGTGAGTATGAAGCGAAGTTAAAATGAGTGGACAGCCAGAAATGCTGTCTATTCATCACGTAGAAAATTTCTATTAAATCATAACCTTACAACCGTTCGTAGGTTCTTTCTTTACAAACGCCTCATGTTCTGTTCGTTCTACTTTGATTGTATACCACATACGTCATGTTTCAGTATCAGTCGGTTTGTCGATTCATAAACAGACAGTTGATTATTGGTATCATACCAATGAATCGCTACCTTTCACCTGTTTCTACATCGCTAAATCCTACGTAATCGTTCTATTTAATATATTCACTTACTATTCCGCCCATGTTTTTATAAATGGGTGACTCCAGATGGATTTCCACGTTTTTAACATTTGTGAAGGATATATGTTTCTGGTTCTCTACATTCTGAGGTAAACGCCAATATCTGCACGGAGCTGATATCTCTCTGATACCCACTGCTAGCAGCGAAAGCCCCAGATTTCATTTAACATCCTTCTTTTTTTAAAAATGAAAAAAAAAATTAATATACCGTAATGTTTGTGGAAACTGCAACGCGAACAAGAATATTTTCTACTGAAAACAAGTTTATGTACATATGATACACCAATACTGGACAGTACATGGCTCTGACTTTGAGACAAGGCTGACTTGAGAGAAGCCTCCACGAAGTCCACTCAGAGCTTTCAAACGTCGTAGTATGGAACCAAACATGGTCGTGATATCTCACTCTGGTCTTTTCTCCTCATGTGGATTTTACACTAGTCCACAAAACATCAGGACTGGTGGTGTGGAGGACAGTGACGGACAAGTTAGGGACCAATCAGATTTTCCAAATCTGAATTCAGTCGGTTAAATACATAGAGATCCTTGTTTTCCAGACTCAGTGGATGACTGCAGAACCTGCATTGTTGCTCTTGACTTCACCACTTTGCGAATAAGCATTTAGGTTCGTGAATAGTGAACTTGTGCCATAAAACCAAGACGCAAAGGATGTGGAAAATACTCAGAAAAATATCACCAGCAATTTCAGGTGACAATCTGTTCCCAGCGAGAAAGAATTGTTTGATAAGGCGCTGATAAAACTGGAAGTTGACCACCACCACCACCATCCCTATCAGTCACAAGCCATTTGACACCCACACTGAACTTAACACCATTCGAACAGGCCTTTGGAGGCTCAACGGCACCGACCGACCGCCGTGTCATTTTCAGCCGACAGGCGCCGCTCGATGCGGATATGGAGAGCCATGTGGTCACTGGCCGTTGTCAGTCTTCATGATCGGAGTCGCTGTTTCTCAATCGAGTAACTACTGAATTGACTGAGTGCACCGTGCTTGGCAACAGTGTTCGACAGGCCCGGACGGTCACCCATACATGTTCTAGCCAAGCCCAATAGCACTTAATTTCGGTGATCTGACGGGAACCGATCTTGCAACTGCGACAAGGTCGTTGCCCATGTGACAAACACTAATATATAAATGTCTCTTATAGACATTTTAGTGTGTAATAGTCTTCAGCTGTAGGCAATCTTGCAATTACTTTATGTTTTTTAATGTGAGCTATTCACCATCCTTGAGTTCTTCGTTTTGATCTCGTCTTATCTCTGAGAATAAAGCGAAGAATTTCCTCGGTGCATCTACCATTATTCACCTACTAGATGTCCCATCCACTAAATTTAATATTCATTACTGTCATAATTACGTTCCGGTCCAGTTGTTTCCCGATTCCTTTGTCTGTTTTACTCTCTCCTAGTAATTCCCAGCATGCACCTCCACATTGCTCGCTGAGCAATCGTCAGTTCCGAAGGATCGAGCGAGGTGATGCAGCGGCTAGCACACTGCACTGGCATTCGGGAGGAGGACGGTTCGAACCCGCGTCCAGCCATCCAGATTTACTTAGATTTTCCGTGAGTTCCCTAAATCGTTCCAGGGATATGCCGAAACTGTTCCTTTGGAAGGACGCGGCCGATATCCTGCCACATCCTTTAAACATTCCAAACTTGTGCAGCGTCTGTAATGACCGCGATGTCGACGTGGGTTAAAACCCAATCTTCCCTCCTTCTTAGTTTCCGAAAGATTTTCGTATTGCAGTCTGTCTCTCCCTGTCGCACCTCAGAAATGGCAATGCACGCTGATTATAAACTTGTCTCTCCGCCATGTCGGAAACTTAGTTTTGAAAACGCTAGTCGCATTACCAAAAGCACCCCATCCAATTTATATCCCTTTGTGTCTGATTTCGCTGTTAATTTGCACTACGTTCTTCTCGACATGCTGTTTATACATTAATTTAGTTTGATTGTAACTGATTTTTAAGCCTACTTCCAAACTTCGTTCAATTTTCCATTAGTCTCTGATGACTATCTGGTCCAGAGACATGTCATCAACGAAATGAAGACGGTACAGGTATGTTCCATTAATACGCATTTTTTGTTCTTCATTACAACACTACTGAGAATAGCTTTAGTGACATCGAATCCTCTTTGGTTGTCTCCTCCTTTAAGTTTGAATTTCCCTCTATATTGATAAACTCTAATGGAAACTGTGGCGTCGATTTACATATATGTTGTATATTGTTGTAGGTTGAATCTATGCCTTGTTCTTCTCGGGGGTGCTAGTAAAGTTTTTGTTGAAGAGAGTCAAAAGCTTTTTAGAATCTATGAATCCGAGACAAACTGCTAATTCATAGTCACGCCTTGAATGTATAATTTTGTTTGCGACTTGCAAGACGATCCATGGTGCTGCATAATCTTCTAAAGGAAGCTTATTTTTCCTTTTTAAAATTTCATGTTCTTGATGGAGTTTGCTACAATCCCAGTAAATAACTGGTACTCCGGCCGTTGTGGCCGAGTGGTTCTAGGCGCTTCAATCCGGAACCGCGCTGCTGCTGCGGTCGCAGGTTCGAATCCTCCCTCGGGCAAGGTGGTGTGTGATGTCATTAGGTTAGTTAGGTTTACGTAGTTCTAAGTTCTAAGGGACCGATGACCTCAGATGTTAAGTCCCATAGCGCTCAGAGCCATTTGAACCAATACCTGGTAAGAACGGAGAGTTGGCTACAATGCCATTAAATAAATGGTACGAAAGGAGAGGACTCTGACAGATCTATTGTGTTTATGACCAGCCAGTCTAATTTCTTGTTAAGGAAATTAGCTACAACCAGTGTTCCCGTTTTGCGAAATTTTTCTCTTTGGCAAACATTGTGTAAATAATTATTCAACGTTCTTTTGCGTTACTTTTACTCCAACTGTAATAATTTTTATTGCCATAGCAACGTCTCCCAGCGCATAACCTTTCTTCATATCTCGAATGACTTCAAATATCTGATTTGGCAGCAGTTCTTCAATCTCATTACTTACATTATTATTAGTCTGCGTTCCTGGTTCATTACTCGAACAATACAAACATTTAAAGAAATCTTAGAACGCTTGTACAACTTTCTCTCTGCTGACAGATACTGTGACATCCACCATACGAACTGATGAAATGTGGTGTTAAACGTACACAAGTCCGGATTTTGCTTCTTTCAGACTTTCATTGTTTTCTGTGGAAGAAAGAACTAACCATAAATTTAGCAATGACAGTCTGACCAAGCTGTCTCTTATGTTATCGAGTTCATAACTCCCGGCGGGGTCAGGGATTTTCTCTGCCTCGTGATGACTGGGTGTTGTGTGATGTCCTTAGGTTAGTTAGGTTTAAGTAGTTCTAAGTTCTAGGGGACTGAGGACCATAGATGTTAAGTCCCATAGTGCTCAGAGGCATTTGAACCATTCTTGTTTTTAATTCATAACATACTGGTAACAAGAAGTTCCATATGTAGTGCAAAGGAACTCTGTTTACTGTACACATTTTTTCTTACTATTTTGAATTTAACGAGACATATTACATGTAGAAATTTAAAATAATTTTTTGTTCCGCCGACCGCTTCAGTTAGTTATGTATCTTGCCACATGTTCTCGAAAACATTTACGAATAGTTTTCTGCGCTCTAGAACATTCAGAAGAAAATTTAAAGCGTTAGAGTGTTTTACTGATTTTTCCGTCGGTGCTTGGCAGAACATAATAAGAATATTAAAAAGGAAAAACACTTCTTAAAGTTCTGCAAAATCATATTTATTTTCTTACGAACCGGCTTTCGGCCTCTCAGGCCATCTTCAGGTGACAAATGAATGTCGCATAAACAGATAAACATGACGTGCACCTTACAAGATATTATTTGTACAGAAAATACAAAAGTGACAAAATGTTTACATAGGACACATAAGAAAAATATTTTAATAATTAAATTAACTAGCGGAAAAGGTAAACAAAGTTTTTATGTGAAGATATATATAATAAATGATGAGAAATAAATTGAATTTACAGTTTCAATTTAGTATTTGCAAAGAAAACTTAATTTAACAAGGGAGAAAATGGAAACTGAGTCTTATCATTTAATATTACGCTGGCATTCTGTGTCATGTGTTGTTGATTTCTATTACTTCCAGTAGGGTCACCTTTCTGCATTTTTTTACAGAATGTAAAAGTTCACAGTCTACATTATACGGATGGTTCTCTATTAAAAGATGATCAGCATAGGTTGAATCTTTTTTCTTTAATCGCCAGCTTCTCTAATGTTCACGAAGCCTAATTACAGCTCTGCCTTAGCACCGGACCTGCATTTTATAATGTCAATGATGATGAGAAGGTCCCATACTCCGAGGATCGTAGGGGACGATGCAGGAGGCCCGAACCGACGTACTAGGCAAGACCCTGGCGGAGGTGATTTGCCATTGCCTTCCTCCGACCGTAATGGGGATGAATGATGATGATGAAGACGACACAACAACACCCAGTGATCTCGAGGCAGGAAAAATCCCTGACCCGCCGGGAATCGAACCCGGGACCCCGTGCACAGGAAGAGAGAATGCTACCGCAGGACTACGAGCTGCGGACTAATGTCAATAACAAAAAGTTTTATTCAGTAATAAAGACAGAATGGAACCCTTGTTCTAGAGCGGTATATATAAAATTACTTGATAGCTGTGTAAAAAAGTGTATATTAGTCAGTCAGGCACAGAGCTGTGGCAGTTAATTTTTCCCGCTATTATTTTAAGCATACTTGTATGATCGATCACGAAAGAAATAATGCTATAACTGAAAATTAGAATTTATAATTGACAGTATTTAACTACAGTGAACTGCCCGGATAGCTGCGTGCAATAACACGCCTCTTCCGGGATTCGGGGAAGCGCGTCGGCCACGAATCGAATACGCTCGGCTGATTAAAGACTAGGGCTGGTGTGCCGGCAACCTGGGTGTGGTTTCTGAACTGTTACCGACACGGCCTCAGTTACACGATTCGCAAACATCGCGAAAATGATCTCAGACTTTCACATAGGATAACCATGGACGCAGACAGATGGCTGACGGAGATTCCGTCCCAGCGAGGGAGGTGGTAGGAAGGGCATCCGGCAACACTCTAGTTCTAAAATTGACAAATTCAGGCTAGAATTCTGAATCCGAGAAGATACGGGATAGAAGCCAACAAAAAGAAAAAAGTATTTCAGTAAAGTTTAATTACTTACACCTTCACGTTATGACAGCGTTTGTTACGCACAATGAAAATCAATACGGCAAACTGGAACGCTACCCATTTCTATATGGCCCAAATAGCCCGAATGTTCCAGCAATGATAATACTGCACAAAAAAATGCTGACATGAAAACTGTTCATGTGAACAGTGTGACAAAAAAATAATCCTCTTTGCATGCTGTAGCGATGACTAAAGAAACATCCATACAGACACTGTCCCCCACCCCTCCTTCCCTCCCAAAAAGAAGAAATAAAACGCTTACTTATTGCTTACTGCTATGTTACGTGTCGTTTCGTTTGTGTTTAACCTATATTTATGATGGTTTGCTTAGATACATAGTGCGAGGTAAAGGTGATGTACGCTCAGAATTCAAGGAGAAGCAACCAAGACAGACCAGCACAAGTAAGTCTTGAGCAAGTTAATACACTCCTGGAAATGGAAAAAAGAACACATTGACACCGGTGTGTCAGACCCACCATACTTGCTCCGGACACTGCGACAGGGCTGTACAAGCAATGATCACACGCACGGCACAGCGGACACACCAGGAACCGCGGTGTTGGCCGTCGAATGGCGCTAGCTGCGCAGCATTTGTGCACCGCCGCCGTCAGTGTCAGCCAGTTTGCCGTGGCATACGGAGCTCCATCGCAGTCTTTAACACTGGTAGCATGCCGCGACAGCGTGGACGTGAACCGTATGTGCAGTTGACGGACTTTGAGCGAGGGCGTATAGTGGGCATGCGGGAGGCCGGGTGGACGTACCGCCGAATTGCTCAACACGTGGGGCGTGAGGTCTCCACAGTACATCGATGTTGTCGCCAGTGGACGGCGGAAGGTGCACGTGCCCGTCGACCTGGGACCTGACCGCAGCGACGCACGGATGCACGCCAAGACCGTAGGATCCTACGCAGTGCCGTAGGGGACCGCACCGCCACTTCCCAGCAAATTAGGGACACTGTTGCTCCTGGGGTATCGGCGAGGACCATTCGCAACCGTCTCCATGAAGCTGGGCTACGGTCCCGCACACCGTTAGGCCGTCTTCCGCTCACGCCCCAACATCGTGCAGCCCGCCTGCAGTGGTGTCGCGACAGGCGTGAATGGAGGGACGAATGGAGACGTGTCGTCTTCAGCGATGAGAGTCGCTTCTGCCTTGGTGCCAATGATGGTCGTATGCGTGTTTGGCGCCGTGCAGGTGAGCGCCACAATCAGGACTGCATACGACCGAGGCACACAGGGCCAACACCCGGCATCATGGTGTGGGGAGCGATCTCCTACACTGGCCGTACACCACTGGTGATCGTCGAGGGGACACTGAATAGTGCACGGTACATCCAAACCGTCATCGAACCCATCGTTCTACCATTCATAGACTGGCAAGGGAAACTGCTGTTCCAACAGGACAATGCACGTCCGCATGTATCCCGTGCCACCCAACGTGCTCTAGAAGGTGTAAGTCAACTACCCTGGCCAGCAAGATCTCCGGATCTGTCCCCCATTGAGCATGTTTGGGACTGGATGAAGCGTCGTCTCACGCGGTCTGCACGTCCAGCACGAACACTGGTCCAACTGAGGCGCCAGGTGGAAATGGCATGGCAAGCCGTTCCACAGGACTACATCCAGCATCTAACGAATGCAAGTTCGTACCTGCGAAATTATGACAGCTTCTTCATATTTGTTTTAAAAAATAAAGGCTGTACACCTTTGTGGGACTGTAAATAGCCTTTGTGGAGTACCTCATCAACACACCACGTGTAGAATTTAATGAAACAATAGCTACATAACAGCGCCACAAACTACTGTCCTGATATCAGGAGAACAAGTTCCATAACAGTTTGTCCTGCTCTATGAAATGGAATGGAACACAGAACTTGGGTAAGGTTCATGATTTTACCTGTGTGCTTTAAGCCCGTCAGTCTGTGGTCTGCTGTTGTAGAGATCAAGCAACAACTTCTGCCGTACTGCGAAAGAAGAATCCTGGCCGTTAAATGAGCTTGCAGCAAATGCTTCGCATGTCTGCCGCAACCAGCAACGTAGCGCAATGTTTTATACGTTTCTGTAGCAACGCCTCAGTGTTGTCGCCACCCTGTAGACGACCATTGTTTCTCGTTATGTAGCTTCGGCAGCGCCAGCGACCTTAAGCTCTTCGCAGTTGAAAAATGGAACAAAGTAGCTCTTTTTGTGTCATGCGAAGTATAACTTGTGAAGCTATTCAGACTTTCACAATAGACACTGAAGAGCCAAAAAACTGATACAGCCACCAAATATCGTGCAGGGCTCCCGCAAACTTGCAGAAGTGCCCCATCACGACGTGGCATGGACTAGACTAAAGTCTGAATTAGTGCTGGCGGGAATTAACACCATGAATGCTGCAGTGCTGTCCATACAGCCGTAAGAGTGCTAGGTGGTTGAGATCTCTTCTGAAGCGCACGCTGCAAGGCATCCCAGATATGATCAATAATGTTCATGTCTGGGGAGTTTAGTGGCCACCGGAAGTGTTAAAACTCAGGAAAATGTTCGTGGAGCCACTCCGTAGCAATTCTGGACGTGTGGGGTGTCGTATTGTCCTGGTGGAATTGCCAACGTCCATCAGAATGCACAATGGACAAGAATGGATGCAGGTGATCAGACAGGATGCTTACGTACGTGTCATCTGTCAGAGTCGTATCTACACGTATCAGAGATCCCATATCACTCTAACTGCACACGCCCCACACCATTACAGAGCCTACACCAGCTTGAACATACCGCTACTGACATGCAGGGTCCTAGGATTCGTGAGGTTGTCTCCATACCCGTACACGTCCATCCGCTCGATACAATTTCAAACGAGACTTGTCCGACCAGGCAATATGTTTCCAGCCATCAACTGTCCAGTGTCGATGTTGAAGGGCCCAGGCGAGGCGTAAAGCTTTGTGTCGTGAAGTTGTCAAGGTTACACGAGTGAGCCTTCGGCTCCCAAAGTCCATATCAATGAGTTTCCGTTGAATGGCTCGTACACTGACGCTTGTTGATGGCCCAGCATTGAAATCTGCAGCAATTTGCGGATGGGTTGCGCTTCTGCCACGTTTAACGATTCTCTTCAGTCGTCGTTGATCCCGTTCTTGCAACATCTTTCTCCGGCCGCAGCGATATCCGAGATTTGATGTTTTACCGGATTCCTGATATTCACGTTACATTCATAAAATGGTCGTACGAGAAAATCCCCAGTTCATCGCTAGCTCGGAGTGCTGTGTTCCGTCGCCCGTGCGCCGACTGTAACACCACGTTCAAAGTCACTTAAATCTTGATAACCTGCGATTGCAGCAGCAGTAACCGATCTACAACTGCGCCAGGCACTTGTTGTCTTATGTAGGCGTTGCCGATAGCAGTGCTGTGTTCTGCCTGTTTGCGTATCTCCTTATTTGAATACACATGCCTATACCAGTTTGTTTGGCGCTTCAGTATATATGACATTCCAAAAGTGGCTTACAGTTTTCGTTTGTGGCGAGTGTCGGCAAACTCTTAAAGAAACAGCAAAGTTGTAGGCTGAAAGATATCCTGATTGTGCGAAGCGTCTCACTATTTGTCTTTGAAAGCGTTATTAAAGCATTTTATAAACTTGAACTGATCAGGATAAAATACACCAATGAACAAGGACATACATACAGCCAACATTTTAGCAATGGTAACACATACTTCACACGTCACTATGATGCAGTTAGTGTGTACGAGTATGGTCAGCTAAAACATGTTCCGCCAATTCCACATTCCAACAAATTTCATCCTTTCCACATATCAGTATGAACAGCTTCAGCGCCTTGACCTACAATATTTCTTATCCTTCACTGAATGATGTTTACGAAAGCTGCAAAGTAATGAGGCAATTTTACACGATATCTTTTTTGGGGATGAAGCAACATTTACAAATATGGGCAAAAATATATTCATAATATGCGCTACTAGCCACTGACTGAAAGCAGCGGATAAACACCGCCAGTTGTTAGTTTGCGTGTGGTGAGGATTTTTCGACAACCGCTTCATTGGTTGTGGGGCAGTGTGTGAGCTACCAAAATGACGAGCGTTTCGCCAGTTCTGCACATAGAACTACAGACCTTCGTAACAGAACAGTTGGATATCCTTAAATTGTTTATTAGGAAAACAGAATATGGCCATTACGTCCATCAGACTTCTGAAACCTCTGGACATTTACTAATGGTCAAAATCGGTACACATGCGGCAGCATGTACTACCTAATATATTCCACAACGTCGCACAGAAAAACGAGATTTTTCTGGAGCTCATACCCTGGCTTCTATTGGTGACGGAGAGACAGGTTCAAGCGTTTTGTCTAGGGACCAGTTATATACCCAATGTAAGGGTCATCGTACTGTAACTATCCTACAGTACTGGGTCAAAGTTTGAATATTACAAACTTCCTCCAGCTTAGGGATATGGAGAAAATCGTGTGGTTCTTTTTGCATTATACAGGGCGTTTATAAATAAGTAATGCAAAAGTAAATAACTTACGGAAATTCACTATAATGGAGGCTCCGGAACGCCCTCTAGGAAAGCGCGGAAACTCCAAACAGAAGTAACCCAAGGAAAAAACAGGAATTGTGGCAAATGACACGGTTCACCGGGATGATACAGAACTTTTATGTGTGTATTTCAACAGTAATTGTACAGACGTATAATGATGAAATGCGTATGGAGTGTTGTTTATGGTTTCATGAATAAAAGTCCGTTACTGCAGTTCAGAGACAATTCATGACTAAATAGCGCAAGCCACCATCTCAATGATGAGCTGTTATTAACTTGTACAATCGTTTTACTGAGAAATTAGCTGTGTATCACTTGAGGGCGCCTGGTCAGTGTCCGGCAGCAGACTCGGACACAGCGATTGAATAAGTTTGGCAGCCTTACATTCGTAGTCCAGGTAAATCAACGAGACGTGTCAGCTTATAATTCAATATGTCTAGTGTTACAGTGTGGAAAGTAATATGGTAACGCCTGTCACTCAAACCTTACAAATCGGAAGTCTTTCAAGGTTTAAGAGAAAGTGACAAAGACACTAGCTGAGTTTTGTGGAGGAAACTTTCACAAAGTGCAGACTGGAGATGATTTTCTTAATGATATAGTGTACTAGGACGAAGCACCTTCAATACCTCCAGTAACGCGAATCGGTGTAATGTTCGGATATGCGTTTTGCAGAAACCACGCTACGTTGTCGAACATGTACGAGACTCGCCTAAAGTAAATGTTTTTTGCGCGGTAAGTGCCATCTACTCGTTTTCATAAATATTTATCCGTTGTCGTAAACATTCCAAAAATGGTTTTTGTATACGAAAACCAAACCGTGGATTCTGAGATGGATATCAGTAGCAAATCGCTGTAATTTTTGCGATTTATTCCTAAGATCCCGATCTGTGACTGTGTAACGTGTACACCTTATTTACTTGTAACTCTGAGCTAGAAGACAGTTTTAATCTTGATGTTCGTGTTCAGCGCATCCAAATCTACAAAGCACGCTACCTTCGTAAAAAAAATGAAAACTGGACCAGTATAATATATAAGAGTTCAGATGGGAGTGACGAAACTCGAAGGGAGCCCGATGGTGTTTTACAAACGCGGCAAGTTTCCACTGTCTGCTGTAATCGGTTCCCGCAGCACAGTCTGTCGGATGCACCGTGTCGGCGCACAGTGGCTGGAGACGTCCGGCCCGATCGACTCGCCAGCGGCGGCGAGGCGGCGGTCCCAGCCGGCGACGTCTCCATTGTCCTGCGGCGGGCCGGCGAGCTGCTGTAATTACTGCTGCTGTCTGCCGGCGTCATCTGGCTGCTTCTTCGTTGTTCCTGTTCTCTAACCTTGCCAACATTTCGTGGCTGTTTGCTGCTAAGGAAAACTGTAGTCCCGGCCACCACGTCAACTCTGTCTTTTTGAGAGACAGAGAGATGGAAATGTAACTGAAGTCCGCTCCGGTACTGTTGCAAACTTAATAATTCCATGCGTATCATCGTTCCGGTGAGAGTCATTCAACGCACACCACTTTAGCGAATTGCGTGCTTCTACTTTGCCCTTTCGGGAAAAGGGGACTTACAGTTCATAATTCGAATCCGAACCACGTCTTCTTCCTACCGAATTTTCACAACATTGAGAAGCGAAGGTCAGGTTAAAGACAGACAGAAATATGCGAGGTCCTACTGAGAGTCGATCCCTCAAGCTTTCAGTTTCCAGGCCAAAGTTTTACCGCTATTTTTTTTTCCTCGAGGATGGCGGGGGCGAGTGTGGACCTCCTCCCTCCTCCCTCTCCTTCAGCTCTTCCTCTCGCTCGTCAGTGTAGTGCTGACGTGCTACTCGGCCGTTTACTTAAATCTGGTATGTCTCTGTGTAGAAAATTCTTTTCAACTAAAGAGCGTCTACCGATGTGTCATGAACAATGTCGTCATTTAGAAGGGAAGAAGTAAAGGCTATAAGATAAAGTAAATAAAACTATCTTCTTGGAATATAAATAAAGTTATGTTAAGAAAATACATTAAAAACGAAAATAAAAGGCTCTTTATTTAGAAAGCATGTTGTCTATTCCTATATTCCTAGAAAGACATTCACCATATTGTTAAATTAAAAACGACTGATTGCTGCTCAACTTTTTCACTCTGAAGTAAATAAAATTTAATCCACATTCTAATGGTAACATATGAAGAAGAAAGTTTTGAAATGAATGTTTGTAGTTGCAGAGGTTTTTTTAATTTAAAATGTTCCCTTTCTACGTAAAGAATATGATCTTCTATTTTTGCAACTGGCGCCATGTTCTCTTTCTAGGGAAAGGATGGTGAACAGATTTTTTACTATTACAATGCGGTCGTTCAACACTATTTAGGTGTTTGGTTTATGAACATAGCAGTATGCTGTACACATACATCCTCGACACATGAACCGCCCTTTGTGCAGGCCAAAATCATTGTTTCAAGGGAAACTTTCAAAATGTTATCCCTCTAAATATACCTGTATACATACGCTATATACCATGTCCTATAGGTACCACCGCTGCCGTGTGATACGTCTTGCTAAGAATATAGATATTCATAAACAAAACCGATTGGAAACGATTTAACTAACGGTTATTACTCTCTTTCACCGCGGCTCTTACGCGTTAATCTTATGCACCCAAGTTAACTTACTGTTAGTCATACCGTGTAAATTCGGTGTTAAAGTCATTCCTAACTGAGTTATCATTTATATGCAGCGAAAATGTTTCCAAATGGTCGCTGTTGCCTCGTATGAGCATAGTCCTGAATTTATGCTAGTTTAACTTCACAGTGCTGGCGTTAGCATAACTCGTAGTCACCCATCGAACTGTTTCTATCTCATTATTCGTGTTTGTAATATCACTACGAGTCGGAGATTGGTATACAATGGTAGTAGGATTCTTTATAAATAGGAAAGTAGGGCAGAGAGTGAGCTGCTGTGAACACTTCAGTGATTGGGTTGTTCTTGTTAGATTCGAAAGCAAACCGAGGCCGTCAAGAACAGTTCAGGTGTACAGGCCAGCGTCGCAAGCAGAAAATAAAAAGAGAAAATATGAGGATATTGAAAGGGTAATTCAGTGTGTAAATGGATGAAAATCTAATAATCATAGGGGACTGGAACTCAATGGTACGGGAAGGAATCGAAGAAAGAGTTACGGGAAAATATGGGCCTAGTATTGGGAATGAGACAACATAAAGACTAACTGAGTTCTGAAAATTATTTCAGGTGATAATCGCGAATAATATGTGCAAGGATCACAAGAGGAGGAGGCATATTTGGAAAAGATGCCAGCTGGATTACATCATGGTCAAATACAGATCACGAAATCAGATACTAGACTGCAGGGCGTACCCATGGACAATATAGCCTCAGATCACAATTTAGAGTGACGAAGAGCAGACTGAAGTTCCAGAGAATCTTCCGGAAGAATCAGTGTGGAAGGAAGTGGGATACTGAAGTACTCACGAATGAGGAGATGTGTTTCAAGTTCACTAAGAATGTAGATATCGCAAAAAGGAATATCAGAGTAGGCAGTTCAGTTGAAGAGGAGTGGACAACTTTCAAAAGGGTAATCAAAGATGTTGCACAGACAAACATAGGACAAGGAAGGTAACTGAGAAGAAACCTTGGGTAACAGAAGAAATACGACAAGTGATCGACAAAACAAAGTACTACAAAAATGTTCAAGGAAATAGCAGAATACAACAATATAAATCCCTTAGGAAGTCCAGGGCTGACAAGGCGAAACGGCAGTAGGATATGAAGTAATCGAAAAAGAAATAATGGTCCGGAGGACTGACTCGGAACATAGAAAAGTCAAACTGTAAATTAAAAACGAGGATAGTACCATTTAGATTCCAATGGGGATTCCAATGCTGAGATGAAATCTTCCGCCCCTAGTGTTCAGTCTACACATCGAAGAAGCAATGACGAAAATAAAAGGAAGATTCAATATTGGGATTAAAATTAGGGGTCAAAGTATATCAATGATAAGATTCGCTGACGATATTGCTATCCTCAGTGAAAGCGAAAATGAATGGCAGGATATGCAGAATACAGAATGTGGATTGAGCGAAAATCGAAGAAAGACGAAAGTAATGAGAAGTAGCAGACTTGAGTACAGCGAGAAACTTAACATCAGGACTGATGGTCACGAAGTAGACGAAGTAAAGGAATTCTGCTACCTAGGCAGTAAAATAACCAACGACGGTCGGAGCAAGGAAGACATCAAAAGGAGACTAGCGCTGGCAAAATGGCATTCCAGGCCAAGAGAAGTTTGGTGGCATAAAATATAGACCTTAATTTGAGGAAGAATATTCTGAGAATATACGTTGGGTGGAGCACAGCGTTGTGTGGTAGTGGATCATGGACAATGGGAAAACGGGACAGAAGAGAATGGAAGAATTTGAGATGTGGTGCTACAGAAGAATGTTCAAAATTAGGTGGACTGATAAGAGAATAAATGAGGAGAATCGACGAAGAAAGGAACGTACAGGAAACTTTGTCAAAGAGAAGAAACAGGATGATAAGGCATGTGTTAAGACGTCTGGGAACATCCTCCGTGGCACTAGAGATTGCTGTATGGGAAGACAAGGACTGGAATAAATTCAACAAATAACTGCAGAAATAGGGTGCAAGTGCTATTCTTGGATGAAGGGGTATACGTTGCGGAACGCTTCAAACGATAATTTTTACTTTCTGGACCGTCTGACTACAACTGAATGAAACACAATTTTCGTGCCATACCCATTTCGCCTTATTTTCTGCAAGTCATCTTCAGCTGCCTGGAATAAGTGCATATCTGTACTATTTAGTTTACATTTTGGGGCAATGTACCTATAGGTTATAAAAAGTTCTGGTGGTTAGTTTTTGCTATGATGTAGCAATATTTTAAATTCTGCTTACAGATTGCATGGACGATTTTCTACATATTACATTTCTGTTCCATTTTTGCTGCCGTTCCTTCTCTTATAATTGCTGTGAGAAGTTTTTCCACATTTCACAGCACTGGAAACTGAACACTAGTTTTGATGCAACGTTTTGGTCTGTGTTGCCGACTGTCGGATGTTATCGCCAACAATCGAATGTTATTGCCAACTGTGGAGTGTAGTTTTTGCAGTATCTATGTTCTTTTATTACGTGTAGTAGGGAGACTGTGCTGATGTGGGCTCATGTATCGCATGTTTATTTTCAGCGATGGCTTTCTGAATGTGGAAGTTTTCTTACATTTGTATAAGATATTTGCCACGGTTGGTTATTCTCATTATTTTCATTTCTTGTTCCATGTTTGTAGGATGGTGGTTATGGTGTTTTAAATGTACTGCAAATGTGGAATGGTTTGATTCGTATTTCCAACAACTGATACGTTCTTTGCACCACGTTTTAAAATTCCTGCTTGTCATACCTTTGTGTACTGCATTACAACTTTGGCATTCAAGTTTATATATTCCTGATTGTAGGAACTTATCCCTCTTGGTAGTTGATTGGCTTACGTGTGATTGGAAGGTTTGCTTATATGTTCTTTGGAAGTCCTGTCTCTTTAGGGTGTTGCAGCTTTATGTGTTAATTTATAGGTGTAGGTCATAGTGTTCAATCTGGTTCTTTTCTGTGTGATATTGTCATTGTGCATGTTTGTTGTGTGTGTTTGTAAGTTTACAGCTTGTGAGTTTCTTGTATTCTGAAAGTGTTGTGTTTGTTTCGTATTTGTGTTTTTATTTTTTTGATTGAGCCTATTTACTACATGTGTGTCATACCAATTGTTCCTAGTAATTTGGATGATTGTACTCATTTCCTTTCCATACTTTCCCTTGTTGAATGGGATCCTGTTTAATCTATGTAACATATGTCTTAGTGCTGCAAGCTTCTGGTTATGGGCATGGTTAGATGTGGTATGTAGAATTGTGTGTGTGGCTGTTGGTTTTCTAAATACATTAAATCTATGTTTAGCATTTTATTTTTTATTGTTATTTCAAGAAAATTTATTTGATTCTCTTTTTCTTTTTCATTCAGAAGATTGATGACTCAAAGGAAAAGAAAGGACGCTAATGTCTTCTGCATATGCGTGGCTGACGGTACTGGTGTTCAACACTTTCAGTCTTTTTAGCTTTAGGTGAGAAGTAGTAATTCTACGGCAAATGTTACAGAAATTCATCGTTGTCGGACAGCCTTATGAAACAGATTTATATACACGCACGGACTTGGTTAACTATCTTCTGATCTTGATTCTGGAGTGTATTCCGACAATATATTTTTCTATTAAATTTGAAAAACAAGCACTAAAACCCGTTCTGTTCATTACAATCAATAAAAATTGTTGCTGATCAACTTAAAAAATTTAGAACGTCAGTGCCACTTTACATGTACTTAACCAAATCAAACATAAGCTTCTTTATATTTTTCGTTGGTTATCCTATGGCGTCCACTTTGGTTTTCATCGAAGTATCTCCACGATGAGTGGTTTTGTTCTGATATTTATCACGTGGATTCAGATCTTGAAGTCACAGTTGAGGAGGTTAATCGCTCGAAAATCTGCCAACCTTTTGCTTTGTATATTTTTTGGGATCGACAGGATCATGTCTTCAAAGAATTCTGATAGAAAGTCAGTATTTTTTAATATTACGTTATTAATTTTTGTTAGTTTATTTCCAATAACGTACCAAAACCTTACATAAAACTGTAAGGGTAAACCATCTACTTTTATTTCTTTCTCCGTGATGTTCTGTAGAAGTTCTGCGCTCACTTCCGAATTAACTGTGGTTTAGACATTGGAGAGGAAGGCGTCCTGTGTAGCTGAATCTATCACTGATTCAGGATAGATATCCGTGTAACACAGAACAACATGGCTCTTAATGCAAATATTATGACCATAATCATTTTCCTGTTCATTTCTAAGGCTTCGACCGATATTTTGTTTGCCTTTTTTGGCATCCATTGTCATATGACATATCAATATGATTTCCATTGCGATATAAGGTGTGAGGAGTGCTAGCACCCGTACCAAGGCAGTAATTGTCGTTTCAAAGCATTTATCTGAGGAACAATGTCAACCAAATCCGTTGCTTCATTATAAAATTCGTATAGGCATGAAACGTAATATATTAATGTTCGCTTTCTCCAGTAAGACTACGATCGAGCAAATTTTATGATGCATTTTCTGACTTTTACTATTTTGCAATCTCAAGATGTCAGATAATAGGCATTGGGCGCACTGGTTGGTTCCGGAAGCATGGCGCCCAGGTATCTGACAACTTAGTGCAGTTCCACATCACACAGGAGCTGTAGGTTTAGTGGACAGACCCCTTGCACTTTGAAGCATTGCTGTTTATTGTATAGCATCGTGATGTGGTAGTATAGCGAAAAGTTAATTGCCCATATCTTCCAATTAACAAAATCATGTAGAAATCCTTTCTGGCAGCAAGTTCTGTCTAATCTACTGGTAGGCTTGCTACTGACATACTATAGTGTAGTTGGTGTGGAAGGAGGTGGATCCATATGTCTATTAAATGTAATGTATTAGTTAAAATACACTCCTGGAAATGGAAAAAAGAACACATTGACACCGGTGTGTCAGACCCACCATACTTGCTCCGGACACTGCGAGAGGGCTGTACAAGCAATGATCACACGCACGGCACAGCGGACACACCAGGAACCGCGGTGTTGGCCGTCGAATGGCGCTAGCTGCGCAGCATTTGTGCACCGCCGCCGTCAGTGTGACCCAGTTTGCCGTGGCATACGGAGCTCCATCGCAGTCTTTAACACTGGTAGCATGCCGCGACAGCGTGGACGTGAACCGTATGTGCAGTTCACGGACTTTGAGCGAGGGCGTATAGTGGGCATGCGGAAGGCCGGGTGGACGTACCGCCGAATTGCTCAACACGTGGGGCGTGAGGTCTCCACAGTACATCGATGTTGTCGCCAGTGGTCGGCGGAAGGTGCACGTGCCCGTCGACCTGGGACCGGACCGCAGCGACGCACGGATGCACGCCAAGACCGTAGGATCCTACGCAGTGCCGTAGGGGACCGCACCGCCACTTCCCAGCAAATTAGGGACACTGTTGCTCCTGGGGTATCGACGAGGACCATTCGCAACCGTCTCCATGAAGCTGGGCTACGGTCCCGCACACCGTTAGGCCGTCTTCCGCTCACGCCCCAACATCGTGCAGCCCGCCTCCAGTGGTGTCGCGACAGGCGTGAATGGAGGGACGAATGGAGACGTGTCGTCTTCAGCGTTGAGAGTCGCTTCTGCCTTGGTGCCAATGATGGTCGTATGCGTGTTTGGCGCCGTGCAGGTGAGCGCCACAATCAGGACTGCATACGACCGAGGCACACAGGGCCAACACCCGGCATCATGGTGTGGGGAGCGATCTCCTACACTGGCCGTACACCACTGGTGATCGTCGAGGGGACACTGAATAGTGCACGGTACATCCAAACCGTCATCGAACCCATCGTTCTACCATTCCTAGACCGGCAAGGGAACTTGCTGTTCCAACAGGAAAGTGCACGTCCGCATGTATCCCGTGCCACCCAACGTGCTCTAGAAGGTGTAAGTCAACTACCCTGGCCAGCAAGATCTCCGGATCTGTCCCCCATTGAGCATGTTTGGGACTGGATGAAGCGTCGTCTCACGCGGTCTGCACGTCCAGCACGAACGCTGGTCCAACTGAGGCGCCAGGTGGAAATGGCATGGCAAGCCGTTCCACAGGACTACATCCAGCATCTCTACGATCGTCTCCATGGGAGAATAGCAGCCTGCATTGCTGCGAAAGGTGGATATACACTGTACTAGTGCCGACATTGTGCATGCTCTGTTGCCTGTGTCTATGTGCCTGTGGTTCTGTCAGTGTGATCATGTGATGTATCTGACCCCAGGAATGTGTCAATAAAGTTTCCCCTTCCTGGGACAATGAATTCACGGTGTTCTTATTTCAATTTCCAGGAGTGTATAAGTTAAAATTCATTAATCTTCCCAAAGCAAAACACAGTTACAATCTCGTCCTAAAGCTAAATTATGTCGAGCATTGGTTAATAGCTTCAGTATTTTGTCACGAATTAAGTCGCTTCTGCTGAGTTTGCCAGTCGAACCAGTCATTGCCTATACAGGGAGTCCCACAAATGTTGATGTGAAGGGGTCTTGAGGAACAAATCGAGCATAGGAACCCACGTCTGGAAACGCCATCCAATGATGCTACCAGAGCGCTGAAGTTATAGGTGGCGACTCCTGCCTCTAGGCCACACTTTCGGCAGCAAACGTGGCTTTGTACACTTACGGACCGTAGGCGGGACGTCTCGCAATGTCATTTGTTATTCAGTGATCGCGACTGATTGCCACGAGCGCCAAGGGAAAAAATGGAGGTAGATGCTGCATAGAAAGTCATTGTCGCCTGTGAAGACAAAGCGCTTTTGTCTCTGTGGCTGACGGTTTCAGACACAAGTTACCATACACAGTTTATTTAAGTTTCTTCCCGTGCTCTATGCCTGCAAATTTAACAGAAACTGCTTCTTGATGTACAGAACAATGAATCCTGTCTGACTATCGTAACTTTTTGCTCTTTCATTGTCAGCTACATCTGGCACTGTAATATTGTTTCATAGCAAATTTCCAGTACCCGTCACTTATGCCACTGCATAATATACTCGTATGTTGAGAATTCTCATCCCTCTTTTCCTTCATACCCATTCATGTTGAAAGGCTTGTGAAGAAGCTCGCTAGAGTGTTTATTTTGTGCAAAGAGCCACCGGTTGTGCCATGAACGTTGTACATGGCACAAATAGCGAAGGGTAAACGGCGCTGAGACCACGATTCTGCCTAAGTGAAAATTCCACATCACAGTACTAAATGAAGTTCACGCTTTACCGAATGTTTCCGGGAAGGATCGAGAAAAACCGAGACAGGCAGAGATTTGGACCGCACGCTGCCCGCACACCCGACCCTGATTTACATACATTCATTTCAAACATCAGTTTCATAACAATGCTCAAAAAATATACTGGCAATGATGACAAGATGTACTCACTGTCGTAGATGGTCGGCGTTCTTGTGACTAGTGACCTGCCATGTCGACTGCTGCGTTAGTGGAACACCTCTTAATCACCTGCTAAGACCTCTTCCAGGTTCGTCGTGAAACAGGCAGAAAAAACAACATTTTGTTACAATAAATATATAATTAAATATATAATTAAATCAAGTATCTTTCTTGCCTGCCTAACGTCGCTCAATCGGAAAATAAGGACGGTAGTCCTCAGAAAAAATATATATAGCACCATAACAGAAAGCGAACAAGAGAAAGACGAAATTACGGAACAGCAGCGTAATTGTATTCAGCTACAAGTTCAACAAAACTTGTCAGGAGGTGAGGTGACGGATCATTTACGGGTTGCGACCACCGCTATTGTGAGCGACAGCGCTGATGTCCGAGTGACTGGGGAATTGTGCGTATTCCCTAGCTGGAAGATAAAGCGTTAGGTTCCACTAATCCGGTTACAGGGTGTTGGCCTGGCCCGACTGGCCAGTCTTCAAAGGAAAGTGATTCCCACAGAACGTCTGCCGTTTCCTAGTAGACTTTTGGGAACAAATTTCTGAACATTTTTCAATTCAATAAACATTACCAGCAGCCGTACGCTTTAAAATATTTTATTTTATTCTCAAAGCAACCACTTTCGGCAATTCATTTTGCCATCTTCAGGGCCTTGCATAACAAAAGAGTATACATGTATAAGGGTGTATAAACCAATCTTACAGGAAGTGACAGGTAATCATAATACCGCTTAAGCTTAAAAATGATGACAGTATTGGCGTTAAATGAAATCTATGTCTACATCCAGCACAACAGACTAAATCATGTGTATATGTTTGTTAGTAGCATTAAACCAAATTTCTGTGTATATCCAACATATTCATCGTTTTTAAGTTTAAGAGGTGTTGTGATTACCTGTCACTTCCTGCAAGCTTGATTTGTACACCTTATATTACTACATGTATGCCATTTTATTATGCAGGGGCCGGAAACTGGCAAAATGAATTGCGGAAAATAAAATAAAGTGTACGGCTGTTGATAAACTTTATTGAATTGAAAAATACATACCAGCCGATGTCCCCTGGCCGTAATGGACCAACAGAGAACTTCTGAACATGTCGGCAGGCAGCAGCACTTTACAATTGCACGATGAGCAGGACATGACCAATCGCAGTGCCTTGCTCTCTGCACTGTAGGTTGATTGGACGAAATGTCGTGATGTAAAAATACTCGTAATGTAATAGAGCTATGGGCAGCTCGTGAAATCGAGAAGTTGGTCAGTGGGGTTAAGGGGGGGGGGGGGTTTGTAGGGTGCAGGATGCGAGTTGAGCCCTCTGGAGCGGGGGTGGTGTGTGGAGCTGTGTTTTGGAGATCACATCCAGGAAGAAGTAAGGTTGCTCTATAGATGTGGAAAGTTCGGAAGTGCGTTCCCTTTCACGTATGTGGGAAACGTGTTAATCTGTTGCTAGTTTTTGATGTGGGTGTTGATGTTAGCGAGCGTAGACGGACTGCTAAGTAAGAGGCCTGCTAATAATTTTCAGCAACTGGATAGTGGAAAGCGCCGTGTAACGAACGAAGTGTTCAGAAGTGCTTGCGGAACCGTGCAGATTCACGGCCCACAACATACTGCCCGTTTCTCCACGCCTCGAACACGTATTCGCCCAATGCCCTACAGATGACGCCTGTGCTGCGAACCAAAGACACTCATCGTAACTCGAATCTGCTGATATTCGGGATACAGCCTAGACTGTCACAGAACCTTCGTAGACAGTGGTTCAAGTCTTCCGCTCGACTTAGAACCAAAGGACCATGATCTGTTCTTGTGACAAAGCTGCTGATTGTGAGCTTTGTGGAAACTCAGTGAGCATGGCTAGTACTCCCAACCTTGTCTGCCAGACCCTGGTATGATCCAGTTATGACCTCGAAGCCTAGACACCGTTCATCCCAACGTGTATCAGAATGTGATGGTGGTTTTATCATATGGTTGCTGGAATAGTTAGTTCAACATGTTGAATGAGGCCCTCTGGCATACACACTGAGTGCACATAGTGTTCCTTCCCAGTCCTTGCAGCCATTTGCCAAGCTGTATCATTATTCGCTATACATTTGAACTGTGGAAGATTAATGAACTCCAGCCTTCTCATGTTAACTTCCCCTTGACACGAATCTTAGTACGTTTCCCAGCAGGTGAAATGAGTTTCAAAGGCTGATTTTGACCGGGAGACAGCATCTCGAACTTGTTGGTTAGTGGGGTGGGTGTCCCATCCTCTGATCTTCCTGGTCCCTGTTTCCTCTGTGCATGGAGGCTAGACCAACCAATGACATGCCACTGACAGTCAAGTGGAGAGCAGTGATAGATCGTGTACTTCCTGAAGAAGAGGCGCTACCCCAAGAAGAGGACCGTACTTGAGGTACCTTTGGTGTATCTGGTGCATGACGCTTGGGTGCCCTCGCAGCACACGCACTCGCAGCATCTTCCAATCTCCTAGCAGTAATCAGAGATATTTACTGCTGGTTACGAACAGTAATGCTCATGCTGTGCCCGAGGACAGCATACACAATTGGGCTTCGTCCTGTCTGGCCTATTATTTACAAAATTGTAACAAATAACTTTAACCTAAGCTTGCTGATCCTCTTTTAATTGATTGGTCTGATCTGTTAAAAACATTACAATACTCTTTTAGAACTAAAGCGATTAACAGCAAAAGCGAGATAACTCCAGAATGAGGTTTTCACTCTGCAGCGGAGTGTGCGCTGATATGAAACTTCCTGGCAGATTAAAACTGTGTGCCGGACCGAGACTCGAACTCGGGACCTTTGACTTTCGCGGGCAAGTGCTCTACCAACTGAGCTACCCAAGCACGACTCACACCCCATCCTCACAGGTTTACTTCTGCCAGTACCTCGTCTCCTACCTTTCAAGCTTTACAGAAGCTCTCCTGCGAGAGCTTCTGTAATGTTTGGAAGGTAGGAGACGAGCTCTCCTGCGAGACCTTCTGTAAAGTTTGGAAGGTAGGAGACGAGGTACTGGCAGAAGTAAAGCTGTGAGGATGGGGTGTGAGTCGTGCTTGGGTAGCTCAGATGGTAGCCCGCACGGTAGCTCAGCGTGTTCGGTCAGACGGCTAGCTGTCCTCTGGAATTAAAAGAACTGAGTTAATGGATCAACGACGAACTGCAACGGGTGTCTTTCGACGTCCACCCAGAGCAGATACAACGAACGAAAACGAACAAAATGAGATTAAAAAAAAAAAGTTGGTAGAGCACTTGCCCGCGAAAGGTAAAGGTCCCGAGTTCGAGTCTCGGTCCGGCACACAGTTTTAATCTGCCAGGAAGTTTCAGCGAGATATCTGTTACAACAGAAAAACTGTTCAAGATTTGTTTCTTTGATTCGTTTATCAGGTAATTGTCACGTACAAATTCGACAATAGTGTTAATTTATGATAAATAAAAATAATACATATTCTGTTAAAAGAGGAAACTAATGTGTAGTTTAATACAAAATATGGGCACACAACTTTCGCAACTTGCGGAAATTCTCAAAAAATGCGTTTGCATGCGTCCAGAAATCCTGATAGACATACCTTTTTTCCTGTAAATATATGCTGAAATTAGGGAACTATCGGTTTTGAACGAGAATTCTGTGACCAGAAGTTTAAAAAAAAAAAGCGTAAATTAAGTTCGCTGTTCACATAAAGAAAAGGGAAAAAAGAAGGAAGCTCAATATTCCTCCGAGAACAAAGTAATCAGGAAAGAAACATTGGCTCAGACTGAAAAAGGGTGTGTCAGGAAATAGACTTTGCCGTTTTCAAAGGTCTGCACCGGCAATTGCGTCAAGTTATTTACGAAGAAGACTTAAACCGAGGTCAGTGATTGTACCCTGCTCCTCCCGAATGAGGGTTTCGCATGAAGGCTTAAACGGAGTGAGGTGACGGTGAGAACAGACTCTTGATAAAAGTGGCGCCATCCAAAAGGATTACACAGTGATTTTCGTAGCACAACTCGTTTCGAGCAAAGATTAGTCATCTTGGTGACTGTATTCATCAATGGAGTGTAGACTATTTTCTATCAAGGTATCAAGCAAGTAGTTGGTAAAGAATACAGCGAAGTCACAACTGATTATAAAATTAAGAGAAATAAATACGCTTACTCTTATTGTATGCTGTCAAAGAAAAATATCGTTAATAGACCTGTCTCTGAGCATTAATTTGTGTTTGAGTAAGTGCTAGTAATTACGTGAACTACGAACAAATTTCTGTCCTATATTCCGTCTTCATCAGCCATATACTGCGTGTAGGTCATTTTATTTCGTTTCACTTTCAGCTGAGATTTATTGTAGAATCTTTGTTTTAATTATTTCTTGTTTGTACATTTTCTTATCTCCAATACACATTTTCCTGTGGTTTCACTGCAGTTTAAAAGTTACAGAGACAACGATGGGGAGGGTGTCGTGAGCTTCTGCGTACCAACGACGCCAATCGCTCTGATGGCTTAATTAAAGCGCAGCACGAGTGTTACGTAATCAGCAGGCGCGGATCGCGGGGGCAGCAGTCTGCGTTTGTCACAGATGGCAGTGATGGATGGATTGTTGCTTGAAAACCCTGCCAAATGGCTGGCATAATTACTACTGCGGCATCACTGTGCGGTTCTCGCAGCGGTATTAAAGTTTTCCACGAAAATTTGCGTGAACGTATAGCCTAATGAATTTATAATGGTTTGAGAATTAATTTTATCCTTATCAGCAACTGTGCTACTTCTTGACGTTGTAGTCTCGATGATTAATGTTTGCAGTGGCACTGCGCAGATAAGTGTCAATATGCAGCTTATGTGTTGTAATTTTACTCTGTACAAAAGGTGTTGGCAGCTCTTACATATTATATTACTACGCTAAAAAACTGTGTCTTAATCGATATCAGACGTAATAATGACAGATGAGTCCTGCAGAAGCAGAGGACGGTAATGTCCGGCTCTGATATGTCAAGTTTCCCGTATTGTTGAGACTGTTTTTCTTGACTACCGTCCTATTGTCCGCAGAGTGGCGTCGTCACGAAAGGCCTATAGTGTGTACCTACGCAATTGAGCCTATAGGTAACTGTGGTCAACCATCGGCGTGTAGTATGCTGATGCAAAGACATACAGAGAATTTCTTAATGTAGCGAACTCAGAATGAGATCCAATGTCGAGAAATCTGTGGAGTTTTGTATGGTAAGCTTGACAGGAGCTCGGATAATGCAACGAGAGATTTGAAATAAAAATTTAGAATCGTACATACGAGAAACTTTTTTTAATCGTAAAATATCGGAAACGCCTGTTTTTAGATATGAGAATAATTCCTGACGGCGGGAGGCAGTGTCTCAGTAGCTAATGCCATCGTCTGTGTCCAAGGCTTTACCAAGGGAGATGATAACCCGACGAAGGGACGAGACGTAGTCTGAAGATGCTTAACTCCTCCAAACCTTAATTTTTTTGAACTGCATTTGAAGATGTGTAAGGTTCGTATCCCGCGAGATGTATGTTAAGTAGTAATGGAAGTTGACGGCAGGTTTTCAGTTTATTGAGTTCTGAAGGAAGGAATACTAGGGCTTAATGTCACGTCGACAGCGAGGTCACTAGCGACGGAGCATAAGTGCCAATTGTTTCAAGGATGGTGGAGGACATAGGCTGTGGACTTTCAAAGAATCTGCCCGGAGCGACTTAGGGAAATCGTGGAAAACCTGAATACCTGAATCTGGATTGTCGGACATCGATTTGAACTCTTCTCCTACAGACTGGAAGTCTAGTGTGCTTAGAATTGCAGCACGTCGCTCGGCTTAATAAACTCTTGAGCAGAGGAGCCGTATGGGACATTCGTGACAAAAAATAAAAACACCTACACCCGTCACTTATGATTTTATTTTATTTTGTCGCTACCAGTTTCAACGCTTCTTCAGGCCTGTATACATAAAACATTAAAGATAGCATTATCAACTTATCACTCAATTATCAGAGACCTCCTGCTAAAAGAATGGACATACAAAAGTGTGGGACATTGTTTTGATTTTAGGGTTAATCGAAAATCTCAGTTACTTTCGGTAAGGAGTGCTACCATAAAGTCCCTCTCACTTAACCTACCACAATGTATCATGAATTAGTCACCAGGTTGAGGGGGATACAAAGCAACGAAATAGGGAAACAATCATATACAGAGCATTTTCAGGATTTGAGAAGACCACTGCTCAAAAACTACAAAACGTGTAGAAAACAGACACACATAAATGGACAGAGCATTTCTTCAAGTTGTTAAATCACGCTACAGTGCTCAATATCAGAACCGTCTGTGATGCAGCAAACGTCAGTATGTACGTGCAGCTTATTGAAGTCAATGTCACGAATTGTCCGAGAAGACACCGCAGCAGCCGCCTTTGTAAACCTGTTCCCTGGGATGCCTGTGTTCAGGTGTGAACTAATTCGATGTGACATTATACAGTGATTCATCTACTTCTTTTGAAACGCTTGCATCACAGTACAACTACGCCACGGTACATTACGAAGAGAAAATTTGAGAGATGCTGGATCCATTGACAGGCGTCATTTTTTTGTATTTGTTTTTGAGCAGTGGTCTTCTGTATCCCCGAAGGTACATAAGGAGGTACATAAGATCCTAGTATCCTGATTCTGTTTCGGACTTAAACAAACTGGCCAAATGGCTTGGCTAATGATTGATTATTCTCTTAAGCACTACATAAATAGTGCATATGTATTCAGTTCAATGACAGGGTGATGGGAGTTGGTACCAAGTGAAACACTGGTATTTATTATGATAATTATCGTACAGCAATCTAACATCCCATTCCTTTGTATGCTACACAAAACCAATAACATAAATCCAATCGGGGAGACACACTAATTGCAAACGACGCAACCTTACTGTTCTTAGCAAGGGAGTAATATGTCGCACAAGTTGATAAAGAAAGGTGCGCTTTCCAGACGCGTGAAGAAGAACAATTGAGGTACAAGAATATAAGATACTACATGGACAAGGACAACGAAAAGAGTACACTTAGTATCACTGCTTCAATATTACAAGAGGTAGCTCATCTGTAAATTCGAAGACAAATTACTGTAGATCATAGCATAATAATTGGACTCTCGTAAGATACAGTCCACATGGACTTTCAGACACGGGAACACTTCCAAATGGATTAATTAGACTGACTTTTATACAATATTGGCAAGGAAAATTTGTTTTACGTAATTTAGAGAGAAAAGTAGCCCCTGTGAAATTGTGAAGTGCATATAATTTAGGCAACACAGATGGCTAATAACACAAAGAAAGCATCCATGATTACCGACAATTCCCACAGAAGATGTATAGGCAAGATGTGCACTTCTGTATCACTCAGGGCATCCTTAAGCGACCACCTACGTAGTCAGAGAAAGAAAGCCTTATTTCAGAATCTTAGCATAATAATGTTTCTGAAGTATTGAATCAGCACCAAAAGAACATAAACATGGCATACGCTTCTATAATTTGAATAGTAATAGCTAATACGTTCAGTCAGTTTGGCTGAAGAGGCTGTTTATGATCCATGATGAAAAACCCTTGTAATTAACATAAGAGTCCATCATAAATGACTTTATACATAAATCCTACATGATTCAGCATTCAGACAACACCTAGAGATACCTATAGCTGCTACAGGATTCTCAAGCAATTCATATGTCTTCATTCTCCCTCCAGCGTCTCCCTGTCAACGGAAGAAGCTGACCGGTCTGTAGCCCCTATTTCCGAACAGTTTCCGTTTCGGTCAATGGGCGCCACTTAGTTAACATTTATTTCCAACCTTGGCTCAATGAATCATCGCAACTTCTCTAACCAGAGAACACAGAGCCGGAGATATAGTACACTGTTAGCATTGTTAAAGATAGCTATAAGAAGCCACACTACTACGTTGATGCAGAAGAAAATGAAAAAAAGTAAATGCATTCAAATATGAAAAAAATTATTTCTCTGATCAAACTGATCAGTTATGCCTTTATTATGTATGAGAGCTCAATCCAGATTGAGTTAACTCGTCAGCCTGTTAACAGTTGACACATCGCAGTAGCTGAATCAGTTTTAAATACCTTCAGGTTGGTTGCTAGTCTGGACAGTCGGACAGCTGTTTCGATATAGTTTGATGTGGGTACAGTTTCCCCCTTATGAAGAATGTAATTAATATTGATAACCCTGCATGAATAAAGGGCAAGACTTCGTCACCAAGAATCTTCAGATAAACATCCTCGTTAAGGTTCACCTTAACTTCGTTATTGACGCATCAGTGTGCAGTGCAAAACAAGCCTACGACGAAAGGTGTGCCACTTTTAGCCATGAAACACTGCATAAGAGCGACTGTTCGGAAAAGATCCCAGCTGACAGGGACGAGTTCACTCACCCATTGTCAGTGACAACCGGTTTCAAACCCGACAGAAAAATACTGCTGTCAGGGAATGCTGGTCTATTTCAAGCAGTTTCCGAACAATCATTTCAAAGGGAACTGCGCGCAATGTACATTTTGAGTCGGGTTCCCGTCCCCATTCTCCCAAGAACATAGAAATTGGACAGTATCTGACTGGAGTCGTATAGTGTAACGTAACGAGTCTGAATGAGTCTCTTTGCAAATGATGCAAAGCGTTGAGCGTACCGTTTGCCTAATGAGGCGCATAAGCTGAATTAAATGGAGAATGTAATTAAGGCCGAAAATGGTTCTGTAACGTGTTGGAGGTGTCTATCACACCATGACTTGGACCTGTTCATTCAGTTTGCCTTGAGCATGAATCGCGATGTTCAGTTCAAAATTTTTGGTGACGTTATGATAGGTAATCTGTGGACCATCCTGACTTCCAAGGTGACAACAACCGCATTTATATGCCTGCCGCTATACATTGTTGATTTGCGAACATTCAGATATCGAGTCACACCTCGACTGGTCCGGCTGAAGCACCCGATTTTAATCCCACATAAGATTCCTGGGACTCTTTTGAGGGTGGGTGAAACGTAGCAGACGGCATTCCTGCAGATTGGTAGCTCTACGAGATCTAATTAGTATTGTGTGGCTTCAGCTGGATATTGCGTATCTCAAGAATGTTGTAGACTCTCTTCCTCGATGAATGGAGGCCATTATCAAAGTCGCAGACAACGTTACACCGTTTTAACGTGATGTCCTGTGGGGGTTGGCAAATTTTTTGTTCAGCATGCAAATTGTCATCGCTGGATAGAAATACTACGATCTGTATTGGAAAAATAATAAGCCAATAAATCACTAATCAGTGCTTCTGTAGGAAGTTCTAGAGCTTCATTTTTAATTAAGTAGTTCATTCTTCGGGAATGATTTAAAGCGGTGTTGGCCGATGTCCTGAAAATATTTGCTTCGGTCCTGAGAAAAACTGAGTCTGTTTTGGATTTCAGATTTCGGATTGCAGCATATTAGTTGAGTTTTCATGTTGTCTGTCGCTTCTCAGTTCCTTTCCTGTGTAGTTGTAACATACTACGTACAGTAAGTAAAAGCCACTAATAAAACTCTGTCCGAACAGACCTTGAACTACCAACAGTACCGACTGACCGCCGTGTCATCCTCAGTCCATAGGCAGATATGGAGGTGCATTCTTATATATACTGTTACCGACGACTGTGCCGCTAAAGCGGAGTTATTGAACGTAGTTTTCCGAACTTCCTTCACCATGGAAGACGAATGGAATATTCCAGAATTTGAAACACGAACAGCTGCTAGCATGAGTTTCTTAGAAGTAGATACCTTAGGGGTTGCGAAGCAACTCAAATCGCTTGATACGGGCAAGTCTTCAGGTCCAGATTGTATACCAATTAGGTTCCTTTCAGATTACGCTGTTACAATAGCTCCCTACTTAGCAATCATATACAACCGCTCGCTCACCGATAGATCTGTACCTACAGATTGGAAAACTGCGCAGGTCGCACCAGTGTTTAAGAAGTGTAGTAGGAGTAATCCATCAAACTACACACCTATATCATTGACGTCGGTTTGCAGTAGGGTTTTGGAGCATATACTGTATTCAAACATTATGAATCACCTCGAAGGAAACGATCTATTGATACGTAATCAGCATGGTTTCAGAAAACATTGTTCTTGTGCAACGCAGCTAGCTCTTTATTCGGACGAAGTAATGGCCGCTATCGACAGGGGATCTCAAGTTGATTCCGTATTTCTAGATTTCCGGAAAGCTTTTGACACCGTTCCTCACAAGCGACTTCTAATCAAGCTGCGGGCCTATGGCGTATCGTCTCAGTTGTGTGACTGGATTCGTGATTTCCTGTCTGGAAGGTCGCAGTTCGTAGTAATAGACGGCAACTCATCGAGTAAAATTGAAGTGATATCAGGTGTTCCCCAGGGAAGCGTCCTGGTACCTCTGCTGTTCCTGATCTATATAAATGACCTGGGTGACAATCTGAGCAGTTCTCTTAGGTTGTTCGCAGATGATGCTGTAATTTACCGTCTAGTAAGGTCATCTGAAGACCAGTATCAGTTGCAAAGCGAGTTAGAAAAGATTGCTGTATGGTGTGGCAGGTGGCAGTTGACGCTAAATAACGAAAAGTGTTAGGTGATCCACATGAGTTCCAAAATAAATCCGTTGGAATTCGATTACTCGATAAATAGTACAATTCTCAAGGCTATCAATTCAACTAAGTACCGGGGTGTTAAAATTACGAACAACTTCAGTTGGAAAGACCATATAGATAATATTGTTGGGAAGGCGAGCCAAAGGTTGCGTTTCATTGGCAGGACACTTAGAAGATACAACAAGTCCACTAAAGAGACAGCTTACACTACACTCGTACGTCCTCTGTTAGAATATTGCTGCGCGGAGTGGGATCCTTACCAGGTGGGATTGACGGAGGGCATCGAAAGGGTGCAAAAAAGGGCAGCTCGTTTTATATTATCACGTAATAGGGGAGAGAGTGTGGCAGATATGATACGCGAATTGGGATGGAAGTCATTACAGCAAAGAAGTTTTTCGTCGCGGCGAGATCTATTTACGAAATTTCAGTCACCATCTTTCTTTTCCGAATGCGAAAATATTTTGTTGAGCCCAACCTACATAGGTAGGAATGATCATCAAAATAAAATAAGAGAAATCAGAGCTCGAACAGAAAGGTTTAGGTGTTCGTTTTTCCCGCGCGCTGTTCGGGAGTGGAATAGTAGAGCGATAATATGATTGTGGTTCGATGAACCCTCTGCCAAGCACTTAAATGTGAATTGCAGAGTAGTCATGTAGATGTACATGTGGTCACCACTCTCCCAGCCACTGTCAGTTTACAAGATCAGACGAGCTGCTTCTCAGTCAAATAGCTCGTTTATTGGCCTTACAAGGGCTGTGTGCACCGCACTTGACCACAGCCCTCGGCAGACCTAGACGGTCACCCAGTGCTAGAAAAGCCCAACAGCGCTTTACTTCGGTGATCTGACAGGAACCTGAGCAACCACCGCGCATGGCCGCTGGCATAAGTAGAGGTCAATAATTTGTAACTTATTATTATGTCATGACTGAGTGGTTTGTGCAGTTTCAAGTTTCAAGGTTTGGTTCCTTGTTCATTCACAGTACTGTCCTGAAGGATGTTAGTCAGTTGTCACTTGACGATGGTGCAATAAATCTAAAACCGATTAGTAATAAACCATTATCAGTGGACGAAAGGTAATGTAATTTTCACCCTTAAACATGAAGTTATTCTTCCAAGATCGAACGGAAGAATACTGTGGCATATTTTAAAATATATGTTTTAAGTGCTAGTTTGTAACCCCCCCCCCCCCCCCCCCGGTCACTTACCGACCTTAATGATAGTGAAAAAATTAAACCGCGTGTACCTGATAGAAATTTGGGAAAAGCAATCGTCACCGAAGTTAAACTGTCGCTAAAGAGGGAGGAAGGGGTTACATCTAGATGAAAGGAGAAATGCAAATGAAATTGGTGGAAATTAATTTTGAAAAAGGGTAAATTTAATAAAGAAAGTAAATGTGTGGTCGTTACATTAACAGTTAACTGGCGTTAATTAGATATTTGAGATTTGGGGAAAATTACGGTCACCAGTCCTATGGACAACTACTGTAATAACTGAAAAAGAAAGGTTAATGCACATATAATTAGCACTAAAAGCGTGGCAACTGAAGGTTGACATGTGTTGTGTGAAAACTGAATGTTTGTCAGAAGTAATAAATTTCGCTACACTCTGACTTAATTTAGCAAAAGAATTAATGAAACCGGAAAATTGAAAGGTAATTTAGTGACTGAAATTAATAGTGAACTATGTTTCTGAAGCACTTCGAATTTAAATAAAATAAGGTTAGTCTTGGCTATCTCAACAATCTTCTCAAAAGCAACTTGAATGTACGCAATTTAGAAATAAGAGATTTAACTCTGAACCTGAATTAAATGATTATGAACAATTAACAATAGTAAAATTTAGTACGCACCAAGCTGAGGTGCAGTAACAGGTAAGCTAAAATATGGTAACAAAACTCGCACTCTTAATTTGTGCTTGTGTAATCTAAATATAGTTCTGTTTGGTTACTGTAGTCAGCTATGAATACTTTAACTGAACTTTGAAATTAAGGCAGTGAAATGGAATGATATTACTTTAATGCTGGCATATGAATTTCAACGACACTCGGGTTCATTTCGGAAAAGGAAGGGACCCTGCCTTGTACTGCCATTGGGACAATCAGCAACAAAGGTTCATGCTAAGTTGCTGTATTTTAGTGATGCAAATGGAAAAGTTTGAAAAGCTAAGGTCGGCCATACAGTTCTGTAACTTTACGTGCTTTCAGTATTCCTTGTTGGTTGATGGAAGGTTTGAAGTCGTCGATCGAGGAGGTGGCGACAATCACTTATTGTCGGCCGTCGCTGTTGCAGAAGCTGCATGTTGGCGCGCCTTTTTCTCGACACGGTCACCAGGCGAAACGGGCTCTTGATGTGTGCCAGCTAATGTTTCCTGTCCGTGACACCGTGCCAGAAACTATCATCGCAAGTCGAGCGCAATTACATGCTGCCAAACTCCGGAAGCGCGGCAACTCGTGGGAGCGTCACTCAACACACCTGCTCCACCGCCCTACTCCAGCCAGACTCTGCTCTGCCCGTGCAGAGTTGACACTATCCACTATCGATGTAATCGTTCGATAGCATAGTTTTTCCTAAGCAAGACCCAGCGTAAAAATACAAATAATATTTACAAAACAAACCAATTATACATCGACATAAATGCATAAATATATAAATACAAATTGTAAAACAATTACAATATCTAAAGACACAGAAATGTCATTTCTTCAGGTAACAAAATAAGGAAAAAATTTACAGTACAATAGATGGAAATAGGAGGATATGCATTTCTGGCGTTACAAGTTTCAAACATAATATTATTATATTTGTGACGTTCGTCTGTTGATCATATGTTGTGTATTTAAGTAACAGTGATTTTAAGTTAATAAATCTTCTTTGTGTGATTTAAATTGACAAATAATTAAACTTCCTTATTTTCTCCTCAACATAAATTTTACATTGGGGACGTCACAAAATGCCTCTCAGGCCATCAAATATTCCAATATGCACTTAACTGTAATGATAAAGTGTCTCTATTTGTTTTAATTTCGTGTGTATCATCTGCTCGTATCATACACTCCAGGCTTCCCTCAAAGTCCCATACATTTTATTTCGCTCTACATCGATGAACACTTCGTCGTGATTATTTAATGTCATGCGGTTATACAGGATTTATTTTTTAAAAGTACTTACCTCATTCTCTTTAACTAAAAAAGGATTGAAGGGAAATATTAAGATTTATCGGACTTTCTCGTTGTACTGGAGATTAAGTGTAGAGTGCAAATGCTTCTGTAAGCATGTGCGACCACTGACCGTGAAACCGCTCATAAATTAAATCCTGGGTACCTGATGTGAGGGAAGCTGCAGGACGATTCCGCTTCGTCGGTTAAAATGTGGCAACTCCGCAGCCACGCCACGCACCTGCGCGTGTTGCGGCCTGCAGCAGTAGCAGCAGCCGGCGCAAGTGGTGTCGTGAATTCTTCATCCCGGCGTGAGAGCGACCACCTGCTGCTGGCGCCGCAGCCGCCACTGCCGGTCACAGTCGCCGCCAGACTCCACCGAGGGTGCGTAGTTACTGGAATAACGCCAACAGCGTCCAAACTTTTGCATCACCAAGCCCTAGTTTTCTACAACCATTCTCTGCATTGCTAGCAGGCGTTAAAATTTTTCTTTGGTTAATGATGTATTTATATAGTTACATTTTCCATTCCACAGTGCATTTTCTCAACGTACGACTAGCATTTTTAATTCATGCTCATGAAACCTATGATTCTATGGTACCAAAGACGTTGGTTATGAAAGTTACTTGTTGCTTCAGATGCTCTAAATATACCTATTACAGTATTCACAAGCTATTAGTGTAAATCTCTGAAACACAAGCCCTAGGTGTACAATAGAAACTGTCCATTACCTGTCAGAACATGTATGTAATAAAAGTGGAATAGGATTTTTCGTGTGCGCCGGTATCTCTTCAGCCACGTAGAGTCCTTCCAGTTACAGTGAGCGTCAGTAACGTCTGTTGAGATGCAGTGGCACATAAATACAGCATATCTGATTCGTAGCACCATGGCGCTGATTACATTTAATAGTCACAACGATCTCGTTTTGCTCGAATTAATGATACAGCAATGATGATGGTCAACTATATACATTTACTAATCATTTATACTATCTGGGTCTCACCACAGCAGCTCAGAAATTCCGTTCCGTGCAGTGTCAAGTGCTACCACTGGTACAGAGAGACGTTGCGCGGCTCCTCTAAAATTAGCATTATTGTCTTTCTATGGCCAGATGTACTCATGTGATCACAATGTGACATTAAATTTAAGTTTGAAGTAAAATAGCTTACATTATCCATCCGTGAGTCACGATACGATTTTTTTCCATATGGTATGTTTTCATTTATTGATGCTGTGCTTACGAATAGGGAACACATGCAGCTGACTACAAGGATGGAAATAATCTCCGCCTTAACTGGAACACTAAGGGAGTGGGGTGAAATAGGGGATGAAAAGTTTTTTTGAAAATATTTCGCCATTTATGCAATTTTGAAGCTAGACCTACGAAAATTGGTGTTTGGTTTTTCAATTATAAATAAAGAAATACATGTTCAGCATTTTTTATATTTAATCTCTGTTGGGGTGGAACAGTAGGTGGAAACTTTTTTGATAATGAATCATTATTAAAGAACTATAGATGTATTTTTTTAAGATATATCTATGAAAACTGGTATTTGAGTTTGCGGCGGAAAAAAAGGAAAGCGTGTTTCAGTGTTTTCAGAAATTCAGCCCCCAAGGGGATGAAATAGGGGATGAAATGTTTTGTGAAATATTTCATTATGAAACATTTTTAAAGCTAAATCTCAGAAAATTTGAATTTGGCTTCTCAAATGAAAATAAAAAGATACGGATCCCACTGTTTTTGGAAATTCAGCCACTATGTGGTAGAATTGTCGATGAAAGTTTTTTGAAAATAATTGATTATTAAAGATTTACTAAAGCATTTTATAGCTACAACTATGATACAAGGTATTTGGCTTCTCTGTTAGAGATAAAAAAATAGGTGTTTCACAAAAACTCGTGTTTCACGAATATATGTGTTCCACTGTTTTTGAAATTCTATCCCTAAGCGGGTGAAATAAGGGATGAAAATTTTTAAGAGTGTATTTCGTTATATTAAAAAAACTTAAAGCTAAATCTCTCAAAACCGATATTTCACTTTTCGGTTAGTTATAAAGAAATATGTGTTAGAGGACGAAAGTTTATATGCAAAGGCATCGTTAACAAAGCCACGGGACTCCATTACCAGAATCGCTTTTTAGTTAGAAGTATGTTCGTGAAAGACCATGCTTCTATTGCCTTAATTAACGTGAAAAGTTTAGAAGATATTGCAGTTTGTGAGCAACATAAAAATTCGATTAAAGAGAAATTAAAAAAAATCAATGTAGACCAAACAGTCTACCCCAGCGAAGCAGCGGACGCTAATATATATATATATATATATATATATATATATATATATATATATATATATATATATAATTTTGAACCAAATATCGCTAGGAGAAGATAGATACCGCCTTAAGGAAAATTAAAGTGGCTTTTGGAGAAAAGAGTCGCAGCCGTATGAATTTTTAACATAGCCATTATATAGCCAATCGGTTACAAATAACTGTTTGGTACAGTGACCTAGGCTTCGACAGCACTAAAATTAAATATGACGAAAGTATTAACCAAGATGACATTTGTCATGATTTACAAAGGTTACTTATGTAAAATTACATTTCGAGGAAGCAGCGGTCAGAATTAACAGCAGATACACCCAAGTCAAAAAATAAAACATGTTCCAGCCTTTGCGACGTGTGCCTAGGTACGAAGCACATCAGACTGATTGACGCAGTGGCTTAAACTGCTGTCAAGAAAACAAATATGTCGTGCCCACTTGAAACATTATAACAGAATAAATTGAAAAACGTCAGTTAATTTTAATGACGAAATATAAAGGAGAGAGTTTAACGTACTTTTGAAAATACAGAGTAGTCAAGCAGATTAAGTATAACTACGAGCCATCTATTAGGCTTTACGAAAATTACTATTATGTAAAGGACAGAATAATATAGAAAAATTATACAAACAGCTATACAAACCAGAAAAATCTACATCACACACATCTATGAGATGCGAAGAAAATCATGTTTCGGAAACAGAGGCAGGAAAACACAGTAAAAGATAGAGGCAACAAAGTTCCACGAGAAGTGGATTAAAATTATTGAAAAAATTTTTATTACGTAATTGTAACTGTTTATTGAGGATGAGGCCATCGTTCTTAGAAATATGCCTGAAAATCCTCAGCTCTTCAAGTACCTCGAGCCTATTACCTTTCTTTCCTGTAGGTAGAAAGGACATTTTTTTGGACGCTTATCGGTTTGTGTCCGGAAATTAGCAGAAGATCAGCAAAAGTGGAACTATTTACATCAGTGCCTCTTTTTCCCTATAAATGTCCCTTGTATGACACACACACACACACACACACACACACACACACACACACACACACACTCAGTGGGAACACTGTAACCCTTGCTATCATTTCTGTTTTGTGAGGTTTTCAACTCCTCGTTCTCCTTCTTTGGCCATCTTGTGTTTTAGCATAAGAATTTTTGGACTGTGGACTATTATGTGGCCGGTTCAGTTTCATTAAGTTTATTCTCTCTTGTCCCCATGAAGTTTTGGTAAATTTATGGCTGTTTAAATTTGGCTTGAAGGTTGTATCGTTAGTATCTTATGTTGTGGTCATGCAAAGAATGATTGCGTGCGAGATATAATGGACAATTTCTGCCATCGCTGATTATGGTTCAGTATTCAAATCAATTGTTTAATTAAAATCTTAACTGTGTTTAATGTAATTCAGTCTGTGAAAAATAAATTTGTATGTTCTACCAGTAAAAGAAAGGGACGAAGGTCCGAATTAAATTTTTATATTGCCATTTTTTGATTCTGTAATTTCTAATAATGAAACTTGTTCTCTAACCAAATTAAAATTATGTACCAACTACAAGTTTTTCCATCAGTAAATCCTTCGCTAGCTTCCTATTTCCTTGAGTAGCTGTGTAATTGGAGCAATAAACTTCTCAATAAGTAAGCGATTAGCATGATAAATTTGGTACAGATGTACTAATATCACTTGTTACGGAACATATTTTATGAGGGTTTAATCCAGGATGTCAGCCCAGGCATTTGTGGTCAGAAACCGTACGCTGTCATCATCACTCCTCTGGGCCTCTTGTTGGTGCTGGTGGAAATTTGTTCCCCTGTAGGTCAACAGACTCAGTTCGGCGTGTGCTAGAGACCTCGGTTACGGTGTGTATGTGTTTTGTAGATTTAAGTATCTCAGTGCCATCGCTAAATTGATTTGTGGCGGATGTCTCTCAACTTTAAACTCAGTCATTTTAAACTTTAAAAAAGAGAGTCAAATACAAACACAGTTGAACTCACACACGATCTCCCAATTTCACTCACTCGTTCCGCACATTCACACCATCACTCAAGTTATTAAACCTTAAAAATGAGTTGTCTTCCACAGTCTGCTATAAACCTGGAGAGAACGGCAAAATAAAGACTAAACTAACTCTTACGGCCGGCCGGAGTGGCCGAGCGGTTCTAGGCGCAACAGTCGCGAACCGCGCGACCGCCACGGTCGCAGGTTCGACCCCTGCCTCGGGCATAGATGTGTGTGATGTCCTTAGGTTAGTTAGGTTTAAGTAGTTCTAAGTTCTAGGGGACTGATGACCACAGCAGTTAAGTCCCATAGTGGTCAGAGACATTTGAACCATTTTTAACTCTTACGCATCGGTCGTGAAAGCTAGGAAAGAAATGGAAAAGCAACCATCCTGAAAGCATATTAAAATGTGAATCCATGAGGTGAATTAAAACTTTGCCGCTCTGGGACCTGGACCTGTGACCTTCGCTTTGTGCAGGCAAGTGTTCTGCCGGCTCTTTCATTCTGTCTACAAATAATCCTTTTACCTGTGGTATAGCAAACAACGTACATATCTTTCACATAAAAATGTAGTAGTACATCAGCATAGAGATTGAAGCAGAAAACGTTTCTAACACTTAGGTGTTAATGAATGTAAAATTGCTACTTGAACATCTGTAAAATCGAGATAAAAGGTCACACAGCAGGAAGAAACTCTAAAGTCAACACTTCATAATTTTAAAAATATCAGCTTCAAAAACTATTCATTTCCGTTCAATATATACACTATGTGGTCTAAAGCTTCCGGACACCTGGCTGAAAATGACTTACAAGGTCGTGGCGCCCTCCTTCGGTAATGCTGGAATTCAATATGGTGTTGACAACCCTTAGCCTTGACGACAACTTTCACTCAGTTAGGTGCTGGTAGGTGTCTTGGGGAATGGCAGTCCATTCATCACGGAGTGCTGCACTGAGGAGAGGTATCGATGTCGGTCGGTGAGGCTTGGCACGAAGTCGGCGTTCCAAAACATCCCAAAGGTGTTCTATAGGATTCAGGTCAGGACTCTGTGCAGGCCAGTCCATTACAGGGAAGTTATTGTCGTATAACCACTCTGCCACAGGCTGTGTATTATTAACAGGTGCTCGATCGTGTTCATAGATGCAGTCGCCATCCCCGAATAACTCTTCGACAGTGGGAAGCAAGAAAGTGCTTAAAACATCAATGTAGGCCTGTACTGTGATAGTGCCACGCAAAACAAGGGGTGCAAGCCCCCTCCATGAAAAACACGACCACACCATAACACCACCACTTCCGAATTTTACTCTCGGCACTACACTCGCTGGCAGATGACGTTCACCGGGCATTCGCTATAGCCACACCTTGCCATCGGATCGCCACATTGTGTACCGTGGTTCGTCACTGCATACAACGTTTTTCAACTGTTCAGTTGTCCAATGTTCACACTCCTTACACAAAGTGAGGCGTCATCTGGCATTTACCGGCGTGATATGTGGCTTACGAGTAGCCGTTCGACCATGAAATACAAGTTTTCTAACCTCCCGCCTTACTATCATAGTACTTGCAGTGGATCCTAATGCAGTTTGAATTCCTGTGTGATGGTCTGGATAGATGTCTGCCTATTACACATTACGACCCTCTTCAGCTGTCGGCGGTCTCTGGCAGTCAACAGACGAGATCTGCCTGTACGCTTTTGTGCTGTACGTGTCCCTTCACGTTTCCACTTCACTATCACACCGGAGACAGTGGACCTAGGGATGTTTAGGAGTGTGGCAATCTCGCGGACAGACATATGATACAAGTGACACCCAGTCATCTGGCCACGTTCGAAGTCTGTGAGTTCCGAGGAGCGGCCCATTCTGATCTCTCAAGATGTCTAATGACTACTGAGGTCGCTGATATGGAGTTCCTGGCAGTAGGTGGCAGCAGAACGAAGCTAATATGAAAAACGTATGTTTTTTGGGGTGTCCTGATACATTTGATCACATAGTGTACTTTGTCAAACATGCCCTATAGATAATTAAAATGACAGATCACCAACATATTACTCTTACGCGAAATATAAGAGATCACCACCTTAATTAATCACTAATGCACATATACACACACTCTGTTAGTGCCCCATACATTTTGTTTACTTTTACTAGAAACAGACTGTTGTGATAGCTCTCCACTCTTCATGTGAAAATAATCCGTATACTCTAAAAAAAGTCGTAGTGGATGCAAAGAAACAGATTTCAGGAGTTCTCAGCCCAGTGCACAGTAAATCTATAGTATACATGACAAGGAACTTTTTGAAGAACTTAAGGTAAGGCACAGCGTGGGAAGGAAAATCGTTTTATGTTCAGACATACGCACATACATTAATATTTAGTTCCTCAGCAATGGCAGTCACTTTATTATTTTTTCCATCGCATAGGCTGTTTTCCGTAGTGTCACTGCTGTAAGACATATTCCTACTTTTTACTAATGGGACTCCATTTCAACAATAAATATTAACAACATTTAAACTCTGCACTACATTCTCTAAGGGTTCGAAATTTCATTACTATTATTCTTAGATCAATTCCAGTTTCATTTCTAGCGACAATGCACACAACACAATCAAAATGTTTAAAAAAATAAAATGACTCTTCATGCTGTTACTGTGGTCTTCAGTCCTGAGACTGGTTTGATGCAACTCTCCATGCTACTCTATTTTGTGCAAGATTCTTCATCTCCCAGTACCTACTGCAATCTACATCCTTCTGAATCTGTTTAGTGTATTCATCTCTTGGTCTTCCTCTACGATTTTTACCCTCCACGTTGCCCTCCAATACGAAATTGGTGATCCCTTGATGCCTCAGAACGTGTCCTACCAACCAATCCCTTCTTCTAGTCAAGTTGTGCCACAAACTTCTCTTCTCCCCAATCCTATTCAATACTTCCTCATTAGTTCTATGATCTACCCATCGAATCTTCAGCATTCTTCTGTAGCACCACATTTCGAAAGCGTCTATTCTCTTCTTGTCCAAACTAGTTATCGTTCATGTTTCACTTCCAGACATGGCTACGCTCCATACAAATACTTTCAGAAACGACTTCCTGACACTTAAATCTATACTCGACGTTAACAAATTTCTCTTCTTCAGAAACGCTTTCCTTGCCATAGCCAGTCTACATTTTATATCCTCTCTACTTCGACCATCATCAGTAATTTTGCTCCCCAAATAGCAAAACTCCTTTACTACTTTAAGTGTCTCGTTTCCTAATCTAATTCCCTCAGCATCACCCGAGGCAACTCGACTACATTCCATTATCCTCGTTTTGCTTTTGTTGATGTTCATCTTATATCCTCCTTTCAAGACACTGTCTATTCCTTCAACTGCTCTTCCAAGTCCTTTGCTGTCTCTGACAGAATTGCAATGTTATCGGCGAACCTCAAAGTTTTTATTTCTTCTCCATGGGTTTTAATACCTTCTCCGAATTTTTCTTTTGTGTCCTTCACTGCTTGCTCAATATACAGATTGAATAACATCGGGGAGAGGCTACAACTCTGTACCACTCCCTTCCCAACCACTGCTTCCCTTTCGTGCCCCTCGACTCTTATACCTGCCATCTGGTTTCTGTACAAATTGTAAATAGCCTTTCGCTCCCTATATTTTACCCCTGCCACCTTTAGAATATGAAAGAGAGTATTCCAGTCAACATTGCCAAAGGCTTTCTCAAAGTCTACAAATACTAGGAACGTAGGTTTGCCTTTCCTTAATCTTTCTTCTAAGATAAGTCGTAGGGTGTTCCAATATTTCTACGAAATCCAAACTGATATTCCGCGAGGTCGGCTTCTACCAGTTTCTCCATTCGTCTGTAAAGAATTCGCGTTAGTATTTTGCAGCTGTGACTTATTAAACTGATAGTTCGGTAATTTTCACATCTGTCAGCACCTGCTTTCTTTGGGATTGGAATTATTATATTCTTCTTGAAATCTGAGGGTATTTCGCGTGTCTCATACATCTTGCTCACCAGATGGTAGAGTTTTGTCAGGACTGGCTCCCCCAAGGTCGTCAGTAGTTCTAATGGAATGTTGTCTACTCCCGGGGCCTTGTTTCTACTCAGGTCTTTCAGTGCTTTGTCAAACTCTTCACACAGTATCGTATCTCCCATTTCATCTTCATCTACATCCTCTTCCATTTCCATAATATTGTCCTCAAGTACATCGCCCTTGTATAGACCCACTACATACCCCTTCCACCTTTCTGCTTTCCCTTCTTTGCTTAGAAATGGGTTTCCATCCGAGCTCTTGAGACTCATGCAAGTGGTTCTCTTTTCTCCAAAGGTCTCTTTAATTTTCCTGTAGGCAGTATCTATCTTACCCCTAGTGAGATAAGCCTCTACATCCTTACATTTGTCCTCTAGCCATCCCTGCTTAGCCATTTTGCACTCTCTTTTTTGAGACGTTTGTATTCCTTTTTGCCTGCTTCATTTACAGCATTTTTATATTTTCTCCTTTCATCAATTAAATTCAATATTTCTTCTGTTACCCAAGGATTTCTATTAGCCCTCGTCTTTTTACCTACTTGATGCTCTGCTGCCTTCACTTCTTCATCCCTCAGAGCTACCCATGCTTCTTCTACTGTACTTCTTTCCCCCATTCCTGTCAATTGTTCCCTTATGCTCTCCCTGAAACTCTGTACAACCTCTGATTTAGTCAGTTTATCCAGGTCCCTTTCCTTAAATTCCCACCTTTTTGCAGTTTCTTCAGTTTTAATCTACAGTTCATAACCAACAGATTGTGGTCAGAGTCCACATCTGCCCCTGGAAATGTCTTACAATTTAAAACCTGGTTCCTAAATTTCTGTCTTACCATTATATAATCTATCTGATGCCTTCTAGTATCTCCAGGATTCTTCCAGGTATACAACCTTCTATCATGATTCTTAAACCAAGTGTTAGCTATGATTAAGTTGTGCTCTGTGCAAAATTCTACCAGGCGCCTTCCTCTTTCATTTCTTAGCCCCAAACCATATTCACCTACTATGTTTCCTTCTCTCCCTTTTCCTACTTTCGAATTCCAGTCACCCATGACTATTAATTTTCCTCTCCTTTCACTACCTGAATTATTTCTTTTATCTCATCATATATTTCATCAACTTCTTCATCATCTGCGGAGCTAGTTGGCATATAAACTTGTGCTATTGTAGTAGGCATGGGCTTCGTGTCTATCTTGGCCACAATAATGCGTTCACTACGTTGTTTGTAGTAGCTTAACCGCACTCCTATTTTTTTATTCATTATTAAACCTACTCTTGCATTACCCCTATTTGGGTATGTATTTATAACACTGTATTCACCTGACTAAAAGTCTTGTTCCTCCTGCCACCGATCTTCACTAATTCCCACTAAATCTAACTTTAACCTATCCATTTCCCTTTTTAAATTTTCTAACCTACCTGCCCGATTAAGGGATCTGACATTCCACGCTCCGATCCGTAGAACGCCAGTTTTCTTTCTCCTGATAACGACGTTCTCCTGAGTAGTCACCTCCTGGAGATCCGAATGGGGGACTATTTTACCTCCGGAATATTTTACGCAAGAGGACGCCGTCATCATTTAATCATACAGTAAAGCTGCATGCCCTCGGGAAACATTACGGCTGTAGTTTCCCCTTGCTTTCAGTCGTACGCAGTACCACCACAGAAAGGCTGTTTTCGTTAGTGTTACAAGGCCAGATCAGTTAATCATCCAGACTGTTGCCCCTGCAACTACTGAAAAGGCTGCTGCCCCTCTTCAGGAACCACACGTTTGTCTGGCCTCTCAACAGATACCCCTCCGTTGTGGTTGCACCTACGGTACGGCCATCTGTATCGCTGAGGCACACAAGCCTCCCCGTCAACGGCTAGGTCCATGGTTCATTGGGTGGGGGGGTGGGGGGGGGGGACTTCACATAAAAAGTAAAGGCAGTTGCTTTGTATTAATGCAGATAACTACAAGGCAATCAAAAACTGGAAGACTTAAATACGTAAGCAAATAATTGTAAACTGAAAGAGGCAATAAGAACAACTGCTGCATCTTTCCCTATTCCACACAATATGGTAAACCCTAACACTATCGATACTTTAGTTGATTACCTAAATTTACAAAATCTAAAATTCACGTAAACCTCTACAAAAAATTACTTGAGATAGCCATGATGCAATTTAGAGATATTGTAGATTTCACAGTGTATGAAGAAGGTGATTTGGTAGCAAGAAATAGCTTCAGCATCTGCAGCATCAAATATTACACACTCCAAAACCAAGTCGAAAGTTTTCCTCTCTGTAGCGTAAGCTTATCTTGTGTTCACTGCGATGCATTACATTTCTTGAGAGATACTGGACATTATTGTTCTTGGTGGCATATTCCATTTGACTATAGCTATATACAAAGCTGGGATCCCATATCACATATATTATACGAAAAAATATGAAATGAAGGACAAAATTGTCTCCTACAAAATGTACAAATACGAAAAAACAAAGGCTTCACGTCTACTCAAAGACATATGAAGTTCGATGATAGATGTAAGAAGCACTGGAAAAGCATATACAACTACAGTATGTAATAAACATCTACGTTACTGGTTCTAACTGAAAAAAAAGAAAAAAATATCATAACAACATATTTCTCCTTAGACAATAAGGCTCAGAACGATTTCAGTGTTGAATATCATACACAATATTAAACTTTTAAGCACAGCGTGTAAATACTTCTTGAACCACACATTAAACCTTCATTCTTGTTGGCTAGCGAACAACCATTGCCCTCATATTGTGAGCTTCATCAGCTAGGTTAATAATTGGCTCCTTTTACCGACCTCCCGACTCAGCAGCATTAGTGGCAGAACAACTGAGAGAAAATTTGGAATACATTTCACATAAATTTTCTCAGCATGTTATAGTCTTAGGTGGAGATTTCAATGTACCAGATATAGACTGGGACACTCAGATGTTTAGGACGGGTGGTAGGGACAGAGCATCGAGTGACATTATACTGAGTGCACTATCCGAAAAATACCTCGAGCAATTAAACAGAGAACCGACTCGTGGAGATAACATCTTGGACCTACTGATAACAAACAGACCCGAACTTTTCGACTCTGCAAGCGCAGAACAGGGAATCAGTGATCATAAGGCCGTTGCAGCATCCCTGAATATGGAAGTAAATAGGAATATAAAAAAAGGGAGGAAGGTTTATCTGTTTAGCAAGAGTAATAGAAGGCAGATTTCAGACTACCTAACAGATCAAAACGAAAATTTCAGTTCCGACACTGACAATGTTGAGTGTTTATGGAAGAAGTTGAAGGCAATCGTAAAATGCGTTTTAGACAGGTACATGCCGAGTAAAACTGTGAGGGACGGGAAAAACCCACCGTGGTACAACAACAAAGTTAGGAAACTATTGCGAAAGCAAAGAGAGCTTCACTCAAAGTTTAAACGCAGCCAAAACCTCTCAGACAAACAGAAGCTAAACGATGTCAAAGTTAGCGTAAGGAGGGCTATGCGTGAAGCGTTCAGTGAATTCGAAACTAAAATTCTATGTACCGACTTGACAGAAAATCCTAGGAAGTTCTGGTCTTACGTTAAATCAGTAAGTGGCTCGAAACAGCATATCCAGACACTCCGGGATGATGAAGGCATTGAAACAGACGATGACACGCGTAAAGCTGAAATACTAAACACCTTTTTTCAAAGCTGTTTCACAGAGGAAGACCGCACTGCAGTTCCTTCTCTAAATCCTCGCACAAACGAAAAAATGGCTGACATTGAAATAAATGTCCAAGGAATAGAAAAGCAACTGGAATCACTCAACAGAGGAAAGTCCACTGGACCTGACGGAATACCAATTCGATTCTACACAGAGTACGCGAAAGAACTTGCCCCCCTTCTAACAGCCGTGTACCGCAAGTCTCTAGAGGAACGGAAGGTTCCAAATGATTGGAAAAGAGCACAGGTAGTCCCAGTCTTCAAGAAGGGTCGTCGAGCAGATGCGCAAAACTATAGACCTACATCTCTGACGTCGATCTGTTGTAGAATTTTAGAACATATTTTTTGCTCGAGTATCATGTCGTTTTTGGAAACCCAGAATCTACTATGTAGGAATCAACATGGATTCCGGAAACAGCGATCGTGTGAGACCCAACTCGCTTTATTTGTTCATGAGACCCAGAAAATATTAGATACAGGCTCCCAGGTAGATGCTATTTTCCTTGACTTCCGGAAGGCGTTCGATACAGTTCCGCACTGTCGCCTGATAAACAAAGTAAGAGCCTACGGAATATCAGACCAGCTGTGTGGCTGGATTGAAGAGTTTTTAGCAAACAGAACACAGCATGTTGTTATCAATGGAGAGACGTCTACAGACGTTAAAGTAACCTCTGGCGTGCCACAGGGGAGTGTTATGGGACCATTGCTTTTCACAATATATATAAATGACCTAGTAGATAGTGTCGGAAGTTCCATGCGGCTTTTCGCGGATGATGCTGTAATATACAGAGAAGTTGCAGCATTAGAAAATTGTAGCGAAATGCAGAAAGATCTGCAGCGGATAGGCACTTGGTGCAGGGAGTGGCAACTGACCCTTAACATAGACAAATGTAATGTACTGCGAATATATAGAAAGAAGGATCCTTTATTGTATGATTATATGATAGCAGAACAAACACTGGTAGCAGTTACTTCTGTAAAATATGTAGGAGTATGCGTGTGGAACGATTTGAAGTGGAATGATCATATAAAATTAATTGTTGGTAAGGCGGGTACCAGGTTGAGATTCATTGGGAGAGTCCTTAGAAAATATAGTCCATCAACAAAGGAGGTGGCTTACAAAACAATCGTTCGACCTATACTTGAGTATTGCGCATCAGTGTGGGATCCGTACCAGATCGGGTTGACGGAGGAGATAGAGAAGATCCAAAGAAGAGCGGCGCGTTTCGTCACAGGGTTATTTGGTAACCGTGATAGCGTTACGGAGATGTTTAACAAACTCAAGTGGCAGACTCTGCAAGAGAGGCGCTCTGCTTCGCGGTGTAGCTTGCTCGCCAGGTTTCGAGAGGTTGAGTTTCTGGATGAGGTATCGAATATATTGCTTCCCCCTACTTATACCTCCCGAGGAGATCACGAATGTAAAATTAGGGAGATTAGAGCGCGCACGGAGGCTTTCAGACAGTCGTTCTTCCCGCGAACCATACGCGACTGGAACAGGGAAGGGAGGTAATGACAGTGGCACGTAGAGTGCCCTCCGCCACACACCGTTGGGTGGCTTGCGGAGTATGAATGTAGATGTAGATGTAGATGTTGTCTGCTTTGAAGAGACAGGCCATTTGCTGAGATGCTAACGTTGCTTGACAATTTACTCTAGTTAACTGTAAACTTGATTGCCAGAGCGACTTGTTTAGTATGGAGATAGTGAAGTCCAGTCTTAAGCCCAATTCACCATGCGCTGAAATGCATTGATGTTGGTTTTTCATTATTTGGTCCAGCTATATGTATGTTGAGAGACTGGCTCTGATCAGCGAAAACTGCTCTTCACCTGCCATTTTGATAATAGTTTCCCGAGGTATCTCCCACAAAGTTTTGTATAACGCTTTTATGTATCAGGAATTCCAGTGATATTCTGTATTGATCCCCCGCTTGTTATAACTGCATTCTTCATACGTGCACTCCTCAGAGCACACTTAGTCAAATCTGTTATGAGACACTGGTTTACAATTTGAAATTCTCCAGACAAACACAGCGATATATATATATATATATATATATATATATATATATATATATATATATATATATATATATATATAGGGTGTTACAAAAAGGTACGGCCAAACTTTCAGGAAACATTCCTCACACACAAATAAAGAAAAGATGTTATGTGGACAAGTGTCCGGAAACGCTTAATTTCCATGTTAGAGCTCGTTTTAGTTTCGTCAGTATGTACTGTACTTCCTCGATTCACCGCCAGTTGGCCCAATTGAAGGAAGGTAATGTTGACTTCGGTGCTTGTGTTGACATGCTCATTGCTCTACATTACTAGCATCAAGCACATCAGTACGTAGCATCAACAGGTTAGTGTTCATCACGAACGTGGTTTTGCTGTCAGTGCAATGTTTACAAATGCGGAGTTGGCAGATGCCCATTTGATGTATGGATTAGCACGGGGCAATAGCGGTGGTGCGGTACGTTTGTATCGAGACAGATTTCCACACCGAAGGTGTCCCGACAGTAAGACATTCGAAGCAATTGATCGGCGTCTTAGGGAGCACGGAACATTCCAGCCTATGACTCGCGACTGGGGAAGACCTAGAACGATGAGGACACCTGCAATGGACGAGGCAATTCTTCGTGCAGTTGACGATAACCCTAACTTCAGCGTCAGAGAAGTTGCTTCTGTACAAGGTAACGTTGACCACGTCACTGTATGGAGAGTGCTACGGGAGAACCAGTTGTTTCCGTACCATTAACAGCGTGCGCAGGCACTATCAGCAGCTGATTGGCCTCCACGGGTACACTTCTGCGAATGGTTCATCCAACAATGTGTCAATCCTCATTTCAGTGCAAATGTTCTCTTTACGGATGAGGCTTCATTCCAACGTGATCAAATTGTAAATTTTCACAATCAACATGTGTGCGCTGACGAGAATCCGCACGCAATTGTGCAATCACGTCATCAACACAGATTTTCTGTGACCGTTTGGGCAGGCATTGTTGGTGATGTCTTGATTGGGCCCCATGTTCTTCCACCTACGCTCAATGGAGCACGTTATCATGATTTCATACGGGATGCTCTACCTGTGCTGCCTTTACAAGTAAGACACAACATGTGGTTCATGCACGATGGAACTCCTGCACATTTCAGTCCAAGTGTTCGTATGCTTCTCACCAACAGATTCGGTGACCGATGGATTGGTAGAGGCGGACCAATTCCATGCCCTCCACGCTCTCCTGACCTCAACCCTCTTGACTTTCATTTATGGGGGCATTTGAAAGCTCATGTCTACGTAACCCCGGAAACAGCGATCCTGTGAGACCCAACTCGCTTTATTTGTTCATGAGACCCAGAAAATATTAGATACAGGCTCCCAGGTAGATGCTATTTTTCTTGACTTCCGGAAGGCGTTCGATACAGTTCCGCACTGTCGCCTGATAAACAAATTAAGAGCCTACGGAATATCAGACCAGCTGTGTGGCTGGATTGAAGAGTTTTTAGCAAACAGAACACAGCATGTTGTTATCAATGGAGAGACGTCTACAGACGTTAAAGTAACCTCTGGCGTGCCACAAGGGAGTGTTATGAGACCATTGCTTTTCACAATATAGATAAATGACCTAGTAGATAGTCGGAAGTTCCATGCGGCTTTTCGCGGATGATGCTGTAGTATACAGAGAGGTTGCAGCATTAGAAAATTGTAGCGAAATGCAGGAAGATCTGCAGCGGATAGGCACTTGGTGCAGGGAGTGGCAACTGACCCTTAACATAGACAAATGTAATGTATTGCGAATACATAGAAAGAAGGATCCTTTATTGTATGATTATATGATAGCGGAACAAACACTGGTAGCAGTTACTTCTGTAAAATATCTGGGAGTATGCGTGCGGAACGATTTGAAGTGGAATGATCATATAAAATTAATTGTTGGTAAGGCGGGTACCAGGTTGAGATTCATTGGGAGAGTCCTTAGAAAATGTAGTCCATCAGCAAAGGAGATGACTTACAAAACACTCGTTCGACCTATTCTTGAGTATTGCTCATCAGTGTGGGATCCGTACCAGATCGGGTTGACGGAGGGGATAGAGAAGATCCAAAGAAGAGCGGCGCGTTTCGTCACAGGGTTATTTGGTAACCGTGATAGCGTTACGGAGATGTTTAACAAACTCAAGTGGCAGACTCTGCAAGAGAGGCGCTCTGCATCGCGGTGTAGCTTGCTGTCCAGGTTTCGAGAGGGTGCGTTTCTGGATGCGGTATCGAATATATTGCTTCCCCCTACTTATACCTCCCGAGGAGATCACGAATGTAAAATTAGAGAGATTAGAGCGCGCACGGAGGCTTTCAGACAGTCGTTCTTCCCGCGAACCATACGCGACTGGAACAGGAAAGGGAGATAATGACAGTGGCACGTAAAGTGCCCTCCGCCACACACCGTTGGGTGGCTTGCGGAGTATAAATGTAGATGTAGATGTAGATGTACCAGATGTAGAGACTCTTCGTGCTCGTATTGTGGACGGCTGTGATACAATACGCCATTCTCCAGGGCTGCATCATCAGCGCATCAGGGATTGCATGCGACGGAGGGTGGATGCATGTATCCTCGCTAACGGAGGACATTTTGAACATTTCCTGTAACAAAGTGTTTGAAGTCACGATGGTACGTTCTGTTGCTGTGTGTTTCCATTCCATGATTAATGTGATTTGAAGAGAAGTAAAAAAAAATGAGCTCAAATATGGAAAGTAAGCGTTTCCGGACACATGTCCACATAACATATTTTCTTTATTTGTGTGTGAGAAATGTTTCCTGAAAGTTTGGCCGTACCTTTTTGTAACACCCTGTATACATTTCTGGTTTATGGCTTAAACGATACATTGCATCAAAGAATTTGGGTAGTTGAGGCCAACAAGCGAGAGTTGTGGACACCAAGGACAACAATTTTTTCGTTGAGAGCAGCCTAGTTCCCAAGTGAAGTAGGTTTAACGTCCCACATATCAAAACGCAAAATGCCTTTGTTGAAGGAATTATTCCGTAAATCTCATAAGAACCCAAAGTCTCTGACAGTTCACGGCTTGTTTCAAGAGTTCCGTAGTAGTCAGTTACAGTTACAGTTACATGTATATGGATTCATAATTTTTGATCTTCTTCAGTTTCAAAATGCATCTGAAAGGCCATGAACGCCAGTATAAATAGGACGATGTCGCATATTTTATGTGTTTGTTTCTGGTGCAGGACAACAATTGACTTCAATTATTTAAACTTCTGGTCACAGTTTTTGAAACGACTTTCAACCTGTAAATATAATATGATTTGTCAGATTTCACAAACTTATAACAGCTATGAACGCAAGATTGCATACAGCAATCTCTGTTGGCGATGTTTTCTCAATAATGCCTACACATGAGTTGCTGGATTTTATTGTACCCATATTTTGTTGTGACTGTTTCCATTTGTGACTGTATAATAGCACGCCACAACTGCTAAGCTCTCAATTTGCATACATATTTTCCTTCATCTTCACATTTTGTACGGAGTTGCTCAAGTTATTCGTCAAAACAATCGTTGAGGAGCGGGGGGGCAAAGTAAGCTCTATATTTCATTGACCTCTACATGGCACATGACCAGATCTGTGATCCGCAAGGCATACAGTAGATCGAGAGCACGAACTTCATTTTTCTCTGTGTTCCTTTACAGATCCAAGAATAAAGAGACGTCTGCATGCTATGGCTCCAGATAGATTGCAAATGCCCTAGGTCTCTTATTATTGCGGTGATCTGAAAGTATTTTTTTACACAAGCAGCATAAAAACCAGGAATTTGGACGTACCATTTATGCCAGCAACATAACTAGCAGCATTTCAAATACAATCAGCGCTAAGGCCAATACATCCTACCGATTTGGAAATCATTGCACGCTGCTTTAAGGTACCATAAATGCCTTCAATACTGCCGTCCTTCAAGCACAACAGGAAACAGCTTGATAAGTTTCGAAGTACCAGCTTCATAGAGAGTAGGAGAAGTGTCTTTCACATAACAGACTTCAGGTCTTTGTGACAGCGTCTATGTCCTCGGCAGATAAGCCAACAGCCAAACACGTCAACATGTGTTGTGGCATTTCAACAACTTTTTCATCAATGTGTAGCAAGTATGAATGTTCTAATGTCTTGAAGCCAAAGTAGCTGTAATTAAAATATCTTTTATAAATTACTTGAGCTTTAAGCCTTTCTACAGTTTTAATTTTAATTTAATGGTGGAATTCTGTTATAAGAGGACTCTTCCCTTTCGTCACAGGACTGACCACGTTATACAAATCATAGATTACAGCGTATAAGACTTCGGTTTCTATATGTAGGTTTGAAACTGCAATTCTTGTTGCCAACAGAGCATAATCGGGGTTTTTGGTTGTCATTGTGGTGGCAGTGTCTGCTGCAAAGATTATCCATCTAGATTGTTGTCACAGCAGAATATAAACCACTGATAACTTTCAGAGTGATTGTTGGCTGTTTCACAAAATTCTTGTTCAATCTATAGCACGGTTTTTGTATTCTGGATGTAATTTTGTCAAAACGGACTTCCTCTTTCCTTCCATCTCTCTTCAAAAAGAAAAATTTTACTAGTTCTATCGACAGCCATTTTGGGAAACCTACGTTTGCCGCTGAATCCCAATAATCCGCACCAACTCAGCCATCCAAGCATGAGTCACGATGTACTCTCATAGCTTTACTTTTTCCAGTACTTAATCCCCTACATTACAGATATCATAGAAGGTCTCATGCATACCCTACGGGACTGGCACTCCTGGATGAAAGGAGTCTGGGATCTGTACCTTTCAGAGGGAATTTCTCTACCGATTGAGCTATTCAAACACGGTTCAGGAACCGACAATAGAGATGTACGTACTTCCACCATTACCTCATCTCCTACCTTCCAACATTCGCACTTCTCCTGATTACCTTGCAGGTCTAGCGCTTCTTAGCACAGTGAGTTGCGCTGGGTAGCACACTCCGTAGAGCACTTGCCCGCGAAAGGCAAAGCTCCGAGGTTGGAGAGCCGGTTCGGCTCAAAGCTTTCACCTGCGACAAAGTTTCAAATCAGCGCTCATTCCGGTGCAGAGTGGAAGTTCAATATGGAAACAATCAACCAAGCTGTGGCTGTGTTACAAAAACATTCAACGAAACACACAGCAATGAGCCACTTCCAGAACCACAAGAACAGTGACGTGCCTGCTGTCGATGCGGGAACACGTCAGCATCGCTCTTCCATTGCATTTAGTGAACCTATACAAGAGGTGTATATCGGCAAATTCTTCATCGGTCTACCTATTCATATTGGTCTGTATCTCTGTTAACGTAAAATTAGCACCGACAGGCAAACAGACACGAGTCAGAGCCGAGCAGTACAGAATGCAAACTTGACGGCAAAGAGTAAACTGAGCATTACTGTTATTATCACGTACCGTGAGCGAATGGAACATACAGTACACATTTGTACTGTCGCGCAGATATTTTCGGTGCAATACAATACAAAGGTAAGTGGAGTTGGATGAGAAACGAAATTCTATTACTCTATAATGAAATGCTGGAGATTATGTGTAACTCATATCAAAAGAGACAGAAAATGTCCCTAAAGAAACATCAGAGTTTTGTCGGTGAAGTTCTGTTTCACCCTATAGAAAATTATATTTATATGGATATGGTGTCTGTTCTTTCGGACATTTCCGAAAGCACAAACATCATATCCATATAAGTATATAGTTCTGGCAATACCGGCCATGACCTTCTTCTTCTCTTCGGATGCACACATATTACCCGAACTCTTACGGGACTTGGTAAGAATGTATTCCACGAGTAATGAGTGTGTTGGGGTGGAACACTACGAATGTAGTGTGTGGACATATAAGGTGAGAATGTGGGTCTCGCGGGAGTCGTGCGCGAGATAGTCGCACTGTCCTCTGTGCCCGCGGTGGCTCAGATGGATGCCGGCACGGTAGCTCAGAGTGTTCGATCAGAGAGCTGGTTGGCCTCTGTAATAAAAAAACTGAGTGGAAAGGTCAACAAACGAACTTGAACGGATGTCATGTGACGTCCGCAACGACCAAACACAACGATTAAAAAAATATATATATGTATAGAGCGTTTGCCATGTAAGCAGGAGATAGCGGGCTTGAGTCCCGGTCGGGGCACTCATTTTCACATGTCCCCGTTGATCTATATCTATAGAAAATTGGTGGCGCTCACGAGGCCCAGTACAGGAACGTATTCGTTAATGAGACTGCAGAGACACAAATATCCAAGCTATTTTACCCAAATAGTCACCGTAAAAGAACTAATTACTGCTATTTTAACAAAAAGCTGCTTCCACTGTATTTTGGTTAAGACTCCAACCAATGTGTGTACTTGTCGCACCTCGTTAAGGAAGCTGTAATCTCGCAATCTGCAAGGGTTCCGCCGCCAGTGCAGCGTCGTTGTCCTGTGCTGGAGCCACTGACCGCCTCGCCAGCAACTCCGTTAATGGCCTGCCAGCGACAAAGCCGCCCCTAAACAGCCCAGGCGGCGGGCTGACGCGCCGAGACCCGCCCCCCTGGGCTGCGCGTGCCCCCTGTCTGCTCCGCTGCGCACAGATCAAACAGTCCGCCCTCGATCTTCTGCTTCCTGGAAGCTTACCTTGTTATCCTCAACTGTTGCGGGAGAGAAAGCTGCCCAACAAAGCAGGAAGTTGACAGAGTAGTGGAAGGTACAGTCGAAGGAAAGTCAGTAATAAAAGCTGCCTATGACCGATTCTTCAGATCTTTTGCAAGTAGCTTTAAAAATAAATCTGGCTTTTTACGCATTACTTGACCGCAAAATAATTCACTCATTTTGCTGACCATTCAAACTGCAACACTACGAAGGATAGTATTTAACGAAATTTTATTACTGTGCATTTACAGAGTAGTAGGAAGACTGAGTGATTGATTGATTTGGAGGAGGGGACCAAATAGCGAGGTCGTCGGTCCTATCAGCTTAGGGAAGGATGGGGAAGGAAGTGGCCGTGCCCTTTCAAAGGAACCATCTCGGCATTTACCTGAAGCGATTCGGGGAAATCATGATTAAATCTGTAAGCGATTTTGAGGAATACGAACTAGGAGTGATTGTGTTGAGTATCCTCTTGCACCCCACATTATTTCGCCAGCTTCTGGGCCCGTATAACGATGGTGAATGCAACTTTCGTTCTCTTCGGAGCCTCCACGCAGGGATACTTCCATTGTGATTCTGTAAGCGAAACCGGGATACCTCTGGATAGATGACATGCTGCCTCTCCAGTGTCCAAAGTGGTGACTGGGCGTGCCCCTCTGTGCTGCTGCTACAGGGACAGTCCGTGGTGCTCCATACGTCGTCGCACTATCCATGTGGACAATTGTCATGCTGCAGAACAAGCCTGTTTCCTGACGCAAGCTGTTACATTGTTGTGCGGAACTAAACACCCAACGAAATAACACGTCTGTCCTCTCGGGCACTAGTCGCGCAGGGCCGCTGTGACATCCATTACGAACTTTCATTTTTTCACCCTAGACCCATCCATTCCGTATCTGCATGTCAGTGTTAGGAAACTACGCAAAGTAAGCATCAATATCGTGCTTCGATAAACAGCAGTCTGCATAGGGCAACACTCATCTGCTGTTGAATTACGACATGTGCTGGTACATGTTTCTCCTTCTTGCACGAGACACAACACTATCTTCTAACTAAGAAGCAACATTTAAATGCAATATCTGAATGAGATAACCAATGCACAATCTTTACTTGAATACGGAACGTAAATGGCGTTACTCTATCTACATTGCGCGGCTACACTCAAATGCTGATCGTTTGGTTACTCAAGCATGTAGTACACATTCCACTCCAATTTGACATTTGTTGTGTGCCACCTTCATGGTGTTACACTGTTAGTGATCAACATGTTGATATGTGAACTATGCAATTGAAATACCATGTCAAATACAATACTCAGTTTCTGTCGTCAGATGGCATGTCATTTGTCTAAATTATACAACTATTGGTTTAACGTGTTCGGATTTTAATAACATTGCTACGATCATTTACAGGTGACAGTGTTTTTGCCGGAAAATAATAACTGTTTGTTGCGCTGTATGTTTTTTTTCACGTAAATGAACACAAACATATGAGGGTTTAAAATAATGAAATATCATCATAACAGTTAAATCAGCGGCATCAGTAGTTTTTCCTTAGGACATTGAACAGTTAGTTTCTGTTATCTCCCAATTCTACCAACCACCACATCAGTTTAAATTACGACAAGAAATAGCTCCGGAACTGCTGCTGCACCACCAGTCCGCTAAACGTGACACTACTTTGCCTACTATTATTTTATAATGAACAAAAATTTTGTATTATACTGTGCTTTCCCGAGGTAGCAGAGAGATCGAAAGTATTGTACAATTTTCTACTAGTAATTTCATCAACGAGCTTTAATACCACCCGTTAACTGTTGAACAAGTGTGCAGTTTTATGGAGGTAGGTGAAGTCACTGCACAATCGTTTCTCCCACAGTCAATCCCCAATACAGCCACATTTTCTGGATTACTTTCCTGTTTCTAGCATTCTCAGATGTTCCATTGGGTTCAAATCCGATACCTCTGTTAGACGAATCAGAACGTGTAGCTGGTCCTGACTGTTCTAATCTAAAAGAACGATTAGCTTTTCAAAAGATAATTGTAATATTATTATCAAAACCCAGTCAGATGTTCTATTTCTACCCAGAATATCACAGAGCCACCACTTTTTGCATAATCTTTACGCCGCCTGAGAGACTCCTCAGGTCTACGATAAACACCGTTTAAGAATATAAAAAAAAACTATAATTTTTCTTGAAAATGCTACACATTTTCAGATCGCCATGATTCAGTTAGCGTTCTTATTGATCTATTGAAACTAGGTCGGTAAGCGTATATTCACTTCTAGGAGCTTTTTTTCACTATCTCTTGAAATGAGTGCTGCAGAGTGTTTATGGGGAGTGTCACGCTTTGTTAGAGTCAGGGTTGATTTTGTTCTAGAAATTTTCTTACATGAAATAAGTTTCTGATGCTTCTTTGTGTTGGCCTCTAGCACGTGAAGGTATCTCTGTTCTTAGTCTGTAGCAATGAGCGGTATAATCAAAGTGATTCATTGAGGATGAGGACAGTTCATGAATGAAGTCTAGAGTTGTTATGATATACCCCGAGATTCTTTCATGCAAAGAAACGGTATGATAAATAGGTTATAAGACGTCCACAAAGATACCCCCAAGGAGTTGGCTGAAGAATAAAGAGTGGCGAGTATTTGATAACATGGTGAAAATTTCGGAGCTCCATGCACGGAAGTAGAATCAATTTAGATCCTTGTCGTCGAAGGCGTAATGAAAGAGAAGAGTCTTCGATCTATATGGGTGACAGGTCGTAGGGAATACGAAGATTACGTCAGATGTATTCAGGTTGTTCCAACAATACATCAGTTAACTTTGAGGGTCGACAACTCACAGAGGAGTCATTTTGGAGCAGAAACTTACTCTTTTCATCTCGTTGCTTATGAAATGTAGATATGAGTTTCTTGCATTACCCACGGTTCACAACGTACCGTAGCCAACACGTAGTTAGTTTTTATTCACTCCCTGAGCCTTCAATGCGCATTACCAGATCTTGTTTACATGTGCGTGTCTGGATCCAGCATTGACGACGTATTGTTCGAGCACTCGCTGACACGACTACGTATTATGGCAAGGAGGGGTATCTACAGACATCGGCTTCGTAACAGGAGATATCCGCATTCAATACCATTGCTTTTGACGATTCTGTGATAAGATTATTTACCAATACATCTGTAGCTGGTACGAATGTCGGAGCACAAACTACGCGGACAGCTTAATTTGACGGGGCTAAACATGGTATATAGTTTTTAATAGTTGTATCGGTGGCATCTGACACTGCGAGGAAAAAACTTAAAATTGCTGTTACATGTGATCAACGAAGGATTTTTTTTAGAATATTTCAGCTGCGAAGTTACTAATCATCTTTTGGAACGTGCACCTTTGTAGTCACACCTAACCAGAGCAGAGTACTATCAGTTTCTGAATACCACATTTTCCACTGTTTTCTTTTTCTTTTTTTTCTGTTTGGTCTTCTGACCGGTTTGATGTGACCCGCAACGAATTTCTGTCCTGCGCATCTTCATCTCAGAGTAGTACTTCAATCTCTGTCTCCCTCTACAGTCCGTACCCTCTACGGCTCCCTCTATTACCACAGAGGTTATTTCTGATGTCTTAACAGATGTCTTATCATCTTGTCCCTTCTCTTTGTCAGTGTTACTCACATATTCCTTTTCTCTCCAGTTCTGCGCGGAACCTCACCACTCCTTACCTTAACAGTCCACATAACTTTTAACTTTCGCCTGAAGTACCACATCACAAATGCTTCGATTCTCTTCTGTTCCGGTTTTCCCACAGTCCATGTTTCACCACGTACATTCTCAGAAATTTCTTTCTCAAATTAAGGCCTATATTTGATATTAATAGACTTCTCTTGGCCAGGAATGCCTTTTTGCCAGGGCTAGTCCGCTCTTTGTATCCTCTTTGTCCCGGCCACCACGGGCTATTTTGCTACTTAGGCAGCAGAATTCCTTAATTTCATCTTCGTGATCTCCAGATTTGATGTTAAGTTTCTCACTGTTCTCATTTCTTCTAGTTTTCATTACTTTCGTCTTTCTTCGATTTACTCTCAATCCATATTCTGTACTCATTACACTGTCTACTCCATTCAGCAGATCATGTAATTCTTCTTCACTTTCACTCAGGATAGCAAAGTGATCAACGACTCTTATCGTTGATATCCTTTCGCTTTGAATTTTAATTCCACTATTGAACCTTTCTATTACTTTCATCATTGCTTCTTGCATATATAGATTGAACAGTAGGGGTGAAAGACTATATTCTTGCCTTACACTCTTATTAATCTGAGCACACTCTTCGTGGTCTTCCACTCTTATTATCCCCGCTAGGCTATTGTACATGTTGTATATTACCAGTCTCTCCCCATAGCTTACCCCTATTTTTGTCAGAATTTGGAGTACTTTGGGCCATTTTACGTTGTCGAACGCTTTTCCCAGATCGACAAAGCACATACGGAACTGCTTGCTGAGGGCAGCAAAGTCAGTTTGCAGCATAATGGTGCTTCGAAAATTTTTAAAATGTTGATGAGCACAGCTAACCGTCGACTTTGGGAACACTTCGCGCAGGACATTTTGCGAAGTAGATAGTCATTATTGCAAAGTATCAAAGCTGTAAACAGTCTAGGTCCATAGCGTTTGAAGACATTTTACAAATTAACTCTAACGTCAAGTGTAATTTGTATATAATTCCCGTTATTCACTCATAAAACGGCCCGGATCGCCCGTGATCGTAACTCGTAAACGATATGTTCCTTAAAAAATATTTTATGTGTGACATAATGGGCGTCTAAGCTTGTCGATGAACCCATAAAACATCCTGTGTATTGTGGCAAAGGCAGCTGCTACAGTTTTCAGGGAGAGTAGTAGGTGACTGTATTCAGGGTTGTGTTCATCAATGTTCGTGGGTGGAAGGGTATGTTTCTGAAGAGATGTAAGAGTTTCGTTGAGGATAAAATCATAAGCTCTCTGCCAGAGATAAACGTGCGTTGCAAGACAAATGTTTACAGATAAGGAGTGAACATTGTGGGAGATCATACGTGTTCTACACCTACCGTGCTATATTTAGGTCCGGCCGTCCTGATTTAGGTTTTCCGTGATTTCCCTAAATCGCTTCAGGCAAATGCCGGGATGGTTCCTTTGAAAGGGCACGGCCGATTTCCTTCCCCATCCTTCCCTCACCCGAGCTTGCGCTCCGTCTCTAATGACCTCGTTGTCGACGGGACGTTAAACACTAATCTCCTCCTCCTATATTTAGGAAAGAAGATTAAGTAGGGAGAAGCAGTACAGACTGGCTTAAACGAAGATGTATATCTGAGGGTGGCTTAAACCGTGAAGTGCTCTATAGAACGTCAGTGAATGTAATTTGTTGAGGGAAAAATCGTGTATATGACGACATAGACACTTAGGATAGGTTCAGGTGTAGACCCGAGCAGATGAAATTATTTCGATGGATAGATGAGTCAGTAAAACGAAAGGGCGGGTGGGTGGGCGTTGCACGTTGAAGAATACACGAAGAAATCTGTTGTTTACAATACATGTGAGTTCAGCGGTGAATGTCTGGAGTCTGCCATAGCGTTTACGTTTGTAGGAGGTCAATGCTAAGAAGATACACCATCTGATTAACAGTGTCGGGGAACACCTGTGTAATACGCATTTGACCACTAGACATCGCGAGAGGATGACTGCCAGTATAAAAGGAGGCGGGGAGTATTTTGTTGCCAATGGAGAAGCGATAACAGCAGAACGGGTCGGTCAGGTGAACTCACTGACTTCGTACGTAAACTGCTTGTTGAGGTCACCTGAGTAACAAATCCGTCAGGGATATTTCAAGTCTTCTGTAGCTCCCGAGTGGACAGCTAGTGATATGGTTGTGAAGTGGAAACAAGAAGCAACAATGACAGCTATGCCAAGACCAGGAAGACCTCATGTACTGATCGACATGGACCGTACACCACAGTTGTAAAAAAATCGCATG